>NW_013829887.1:0-426 GCF_000517525.1 Limulus polyphemus
CAATACATAAAAACTGGAAGATAAAATACTAGGTATGAAACAAATATTTCTAGTTAAAGTAAGCAGTAGCAGATCTGTAACATATCACATTATCAGATTAGAAAAATACCAGGAAGGTTTTTAATCACTGAACTTTGATTAACCTACACTAGAGTTTATTACGAGTTATATGTAAATAAAATAAGGACGTACACCTCTAGAATATATATATTTATTACAGCTTTATCGGTATCCTACAAGTTCAATAATCCAGTGATATATTAAGATAACCAGGATGCATGTTAAAGATAAAGGTCGTTAATATAATTACTCAAGTTAGTTTTTGGAGTATTTTAAACTTTCAAGTACAACAGATAAATGATTATATTTAATAGCTTTTGATGCACTCACAAGATGTCGCTTTAATATGTTGAACACTTTATTATA
>NW_013829888.1:0-927 GCF_000517525.1 Limulus polyphemus
AATGAGAAACAAGTTTGTAGACAATCAGAAACATTGTGATATATGAAAGAAAATTAAACTTGCTAAACTGATTATATATTGTTACAAAGACGTTAGAATGTACACCAGTTTGATTGGTTAAAGTTACAGACACGTTAGAATGTACACAAGTTTGATTGGTTAAAGTTACAGAGACGCCTGATTAAAGTCAGGTCATACACATTATCGTGATTACAGTTAAGCTGGATAATGTTCCATTTCACACTAGCAGTTCAAAATATACTATGTCATTGCACAATATCCAGCAATGAATACAAACATCTTGTTAGATAAGAGCAATAAATATAGGTGTTATAGAGCAATAAATATAGGTGTTATAGAGCAATACATATAGGTGTTACAAAGCAATAAATATAGGTGTTATAGAGCAATAAATATAGGTGTTACAGAGTTGCTCTGTAACATCTATATTTATTGATGTGTAACACATATATTTATTGCTCTGTAACACCTATATTTATTGTTCTATAACACCTATATTTATTGTTTTGTAACACCTATATTTATTGCTCTGTAACATCTATATTTATTGATCTGTAACACATATATTTATTTATTTGTAACACCTATATTTATTGCTCTATAACACCTATATGTATTGCTCTATAACACCTATATTTATTGCTCTGTAACATCTATACTTATTGCTCTGTAACACCTATATTTATTGCCATGCTCACCCTTTCAGCCGTGGGGGCGTTATTATGTGAAGGTTAATCCCACTATTCATTGGTAAAAGAGTAGCCCAAGAGTTGGTGGTGGGTGGCGATGACTAGTCTTACACTGCTAAATTAGGCACGGCTAGCACAGATAGCCCTGGTGTAGCTTTGAGCGAAATTCAAAACAAACAAACAGATTTTTGTCAATTTGTGTATATCACCGATACTT
>NW_013829889.1:0-429 GCF_000517525.1 Limulus polyphemus
TGGATTGAACAAGCACACAAAAGGAGGATAGTACCCAAGTTACAAGTGGGTTGAACAAGTACACAAAAAGGAGGATAGTACCCAAGTTACATGTGGGTTGAACAAGTACACAAAAGGAGGAAGTACCCAAGTTACATGTGGGTTGCACAAGTACACAAAAGGAGGATAGTACCCAAGTTACAAGTGGGTTGAACACGTACACAAAAAGAGGAAGTACCCAAGTTACATGTGGGTTGAACAAGTACACAAAAGGAGGATAGTACCCAAGTTACAAGTGGTTGAACAAGTACACAAAAGGAGGATAGGACCCAAGTTACAAGTGGTTGAACAAGTACACAAAAGGAGGATAGTACCCAAGTTACGTATTGACTGAACAATTACGCAGGAGGAGGGTAGTACCCAAGTTACGTATGGGCTGAACAAGCACAC
>NW_013829890.1:0-430 GCF_000517525.1 Limulus polyphemus
GAACTATCAGTGCCTACGTCACAAGTATCTGTTAAAAGATAAAACCTCTGAAAGATGAACTATCAGTGCCTACGTCACAAGTATCTGTTAAAAGATAAAACCTCTGAAAGATGAACTATCCGTGCCTACGTCACAAGTATCTGTTAAAAGATAAAACCTCTGAAAGATGAACTATCCGTGCCTACGTCACAAGTATCTGTTAAAAGATAAAACCTCTGAAAGATGAACTATCCGTTCCTACGTCACAAGTATCTGTTAAAAGATAAAACCTCTGACAGATGAACTATCCGTGCCTACGTCACAAGTATCTGTTAAAAGATAAAACCTCTTAAAGATGAACTATCCGTTCCTACGTCACAAGTATCTGTTAAAAGATAAAACCTCTGAAAGATGAATTATCCGTGCCTACGTCACAAGTATCTGTTAAAAG
>NW_013829891.1:0-819 GCF_000517525.1 Limulus polyphemus
GGTGTTCTTGTAAAGATAAGAGACAGCTGGTCTGGTGTTCTGTAAAGATAAGAGACAGCTGGTCTGGTGTTCGTGTAAAGATAAGATACAGCTGGTCTGGTGTTCTGTAAAGATAAGAGACAACTGGTCTGGTGTTCGTGTAAAGATAAGAGACAACTGGTCTGGTGTTCTGTAAAGATAAGATACAGCTGGTCTGGTGTTCGTGTAAAGATAATAGACAACTGGTCTTGTGTTCGTGTAAAGATAATAGATAGCTGGTTTGGTGTTCTGTAAAGATAATAGACAGCTGGTTTGGTGTTCGTGTAAAGATAAGAGACAACTGGTCTGGTGTTCTGTAAAGATAATAGACAACTGGTCTAGTGTTCGTGTAAAGATAATAGATAGCTGGTTTGGTGTTCTGTAAAGATAAGAGACAACTGGTCTGGTGTTCTGTAAAGATAATAGACAGCTGGTCTAGTGTTCTGTAAAGATAAGAGACAGCTGGTCTGGTGTTCATGTAAAGATAAGATACAGCTGGTCTAGTGTTCGTGTAAAGATAAGAGACAACTGGTCTAGTGTTCGTGTAAAGATAATAAACAAATGGTTTGGTGTTCTTGTAAAGATAAGATACAGCTGGTCTGGTGTTCTTGTAAAGATAAGAGACAGCTGGTCTGGTGTTCTGTAAAGATAAGAGACAAGTGGTCTGGTGTTCTGTAAAGATAAGAGACAGCTGGTCTGGTGTTCTGTAAAGATAAGAGACAGCTGTTCTAGTGTTCGTGTAAAGATAATAGACAACTGGTCTGGTGTTCTGTAAAGATAATAGACAACTGGTCTGGTGTT
>NW_013829892.1:0-430 GCF_000517525.1 Limulus polyphemus
AACTCCTTATTTCCAAACTTTACAGATAAAGCAGCGTAACGTAACTCATGGTTTAATATTCACTTGTAAAAATATCATACATATCTCTATTGGAAAAGAGAAAACAACCTATATTTTAGCAGATTTTATGTTGAAGTTTGAATCAAGTTTGTTATCATGAACAAAAATAAAGTTAAATAAATGTCTGTCTCACTAATTGACTGAACTAGCTTGTTTTTATAATGTTTAAAACTGTTGATATCTGAAACATTCAAGAGCAAGAAAAATATTTATGTTATTTGTTTCCCAGGTGGACTAATGACATCTGGTATTGACTGAAAAACGTCGTCGATAATGAATATGTTGAACATAAGTGGTTGAAATATTATTATACAATTTCCTTCTTAGATAAAGCTTAATAGAGCAAAGAAGAACAAAATTAGTATTAAAC
>NW_013829893.1:0-430 GCF_000517525.1 Limulus polyphemus
TGCCATCAAGCTGAAGTCAAGCCGACTGAAAGAGTTGATGATGACGAAGTGGAACCAGGTATCGATATTAAAGTAGAGCAGGAGAAAGATCAATATTTGAAGCCAATGATTGATTTTCTAAAAGCAAGTGTTGTACACCCTGCTTGGGAGAAGGTGTCTAGTCTAAGCCCTGTGACAAAGCACTATTGGGTGCAATGGGACCAGTTAAAGCTTGCAGGTGGTATTCTTGTATGGAGATGGGAAACTACCGATGGGAAAGTGACGACTTGGCAAACAGTTATACCGGGGAAGTTACGGGAAGTTGTGTTGCATCAATCCCATGATAGTTTAACAGGAGGACATCTCGGAATTAAGAAGACATTGAGTCACCTACGACAAAAATTTTACTGGATAGGTATGAGACGAGATGTGGGAGAATGGTGTAGAACAT
>NW_013829894.1:0-432 GCF_000517525.1 Limulus polyphemus
ATGCTAAACCATTCAAAGGAAATCAATCCACATTATTGCAGAAATATTCGCCATACCTTCATCTCTATTTAATACTACATGATCTTTTTTGTGTTTTATTATTATTTCTAGCGATTCACGAATATTATACTTTTTGGTTGAGCTAATATTACAGTTTTTCCCATAATATTGTGTGTTGTGTTTCCTGTACATGTTCTGCTATGGATGAATTTTCAGTTTTTTTTTATTTTTTACTTATGCTCATTTAAGTGGTATTTTAAATTACGTTTTGTCTGACCAATGTAAATACTTCCACATTCACATTCTATTTTATATATTCCAGTTTTTTCAGTTAAATGTATTTAGTCTTTCGTAGTATTTAAGATTTGATTCATCTTATTTATCGGTTTAAATATAGGGTAGAATATCTGTTGTTTTTTTGAACACTTTAAA
>NW_013829895.1:0-718 GCF_000517525.1 Limulus polyphemus
TCTTTTGGGTCTGTTCTCTGAACCTCTTTGCCAATTGGGCCTCAGTGAGGACCAAGTCATAGTACTCCTTCTCATAGTACTGGTCCTCTCACTAAGTTGACACTCCCTTGTTTACAGCAACAATTCTTACTGGTGGTCGTGGAGGTGGTTGGTCCATTAACCAACAGACTCATCATAGCCAATTATGTTGTAACCATGGTAAGCACATCAGACTGGATGGTCATTATGTTCATGATGACCAGTGCCTTTTAGCAACCAATCTCTCCTAGCTCTGGAACGGTCTTCCTTGGCTTCAGATTACAGCAATCCTATCAGCGATGTGACCACTTGGCACCATGGCTGGGTTTTAAGGGTACATCTTCTGATGGAACATGTTACCAGGACCCAGTTCTTCTCAGTTTTGACCTCTTCCTTTGGCATGTCAACAATTGTGGCCCAACAGCTTAGCATTTTTACTTACAGGTAAAAGCTCCTGTCGATCTCAAGGCCAACAAGAGAACAGATATGGCGAGTTCTCCTGTGTCTGATGCATTGGCAGGCAACGTTCTTCATCCATGGGCTCAGCACCGGTAAATGTCGGGCTAATTCGGGGGTATGAGATCCAAAAGCATCACCAACCTGTTCGCTAAACAAGAAGTACTTGGTATCCTGGAGAAATTTAGTCTTTATAAGATGATGAGTTCATAATGAATTAAGGAAGACTTGTAAAAAATACTGG
>NW_013829896.1:0-431 GCF_000517525.1 Limulus polyphemus
GGGTCCTTTTAGTCAGTTTTCCACTATATGTTGTCGACTGTTTTTAGTTTTCTTCCACTCGAATTTGTCGACTTTCATAACTGTCTTTTCAGGCCTTCTTAGACTAGATATTTTTGAATTTGATAGCGGTATTTTTAGTCTTTGTTACACTATATTTTAATTATTTTCATAATGGTATTTTTAATCCTTCTTAAACTATATTTTGTCGACTGTTATAAAGGTTCTTTAGTATTCATTCCACTAGATTTTGTTGACATTGATATGGGTCGTTTTAGTCAGTTTTCAACCATATTTTTTCGACTGTTATAACGGTCTTTTAGTCTTCCTTCCTCCAGATTTTGTTGACATTGATAAGGGTCCTTTTAGTCCGTTTTCCACTAGATTTTGTTGACTTTGAAAACGTGTTTTTAGTTTTCTTCCACTCGATTTGG
>NW_013829897.1:0-879 GCF_000517525.1 Limulus polyphemus
CCACCACACACCACAAGTGACATGATACCCCACCACCACATTTCACAGTTGACTGATATCCCACCACCACACTTCACAACTGACATGATACCCCCACTACCACCACATTTCACAGTTGATTGATATCCCGCCACCACACTTCACAAGTGACATGATACCCCCACTACCACCACATTTCACAGTTGACTGATATCCCGCCACCACACTTCACAAGTGACATGATACCCCCACTACCGCCACATTTCACAGTTGACTGATATCCAGCCACCACACTTCACAAGTGACATGATACCCCCACTACCACCACATTTCACAGTTGACTGATATCCCGCCACCACACTTCACAAGTGACATGATACCCCCACTATCATCACACTTCACAGTTGAATGATATCCCGCCACCACACTTCACAAGTGACATGATACCCCCGAAGTGTGGTGGTGGGATATCAGTCAACTGTGAAATGTGATGATAGTGGAGGTATCATGTCACTTGTGAAGTGTGGTGGCGGGATATCAGTCAACTGTTAAATGTGGTGGTAGTGGGGGTATCATGTCACTTGTGGTGTGTGGTGGTAGTCTGATATCCCGCCACCACACTTCATATTATATATATATATATATATACTGTCACCATCATATGATAGATAAATATAGATACACGTAGCGTAGAACACAATGTATTCAATGTATTTATTGTAGAATATGCAAAAATAACGCATTTCCTATCTTGGTTTGGGGGGGGGGGAGTAACAACTTCCTGAAAATTTTTCAAGAACAAAATTACACGTCTTCAGTATGACCCTCGCAATCCTTGGACAACAATTGAGATCCTCGGTAATTTTCTGGAATTATGTTTGAAGTTCTTCGAAATTTCAT
>NW_013829898.1:0-686 GCF_000517525.1 Limulus polyphemus
TTTCACATGAGACTGAGTCTGGCAAAGATGTAGTAACAGTTTCCTTAGTTGAAATAGAGAAAGAAACAAGATTGGTAGATAATGTTACTACTGGGCCTGAGGATCAATTAGATCAAAATATTACACATGAGACTCTGACTGGCAAGGATGTAGTAACAGTTTCTTCAATTGAAAGAGAGAAAGAAACAGACTTGGGAGATGATGCTACTACTGAGCCTGAGAAACATATTTCACATGAGACTGAGTCTGGCAAAGATGTAGTAACAGTTTCTTTAGTTGAAGGAGAGAAAGAAACAAGATTGGTAGATGCTGTTACTACTGGGCCTGAGGAACAGCTAGATGGACATGTTCCACATGAGACTGAGTCTGGCAAGGATGTAGTAACAGTTTCTTCAGTTGAAAGAGAGAAAGAAACAAGATTGGTAGATGCTGTTACTACTGGGTCTGAGGAACAACTATATCAAAGTATTACATATGAGACTGTGTCTGGCAAAGATGTTGTAACAGTTTCTTAGTGAAGGAGAGAAAGAACAATATTGGTAGATGATGTTACTACTTGGCCTGAGGAACAGCTAGATGGACATGTTCCACATGAGACTGAGTCTGGCAAGGATGTAGTAACAGTTTCTTCAGTTGAAAGAGAGAAAGAAACAGATTGGTAGATGATGCTACTACAGAGCCTGAGA
>NW_013829899.1:0-430 GCF_000517525.1 Limulus polyphemus
CTTCAACAAAGCTCTTTGTGCATCTATATACTCTGTAAGTAGTATTGATATTGACAAAGATTCACTTTTTTGTACTTTCTGTTGTGCTAAAAAAGTGACTAAACGAACCCAGCATCAATATGTATTTATCGTGCATCTTGAAACCCGATTTTTAGTTTTATAAGCCCTCACCGCTGAGCCACCTGGATCCTTTTTGTAACTTCAATACTAGGATCAAACTTTTATGTAATGTGGCTGATGTCGTATGTCATACTTTACAACAGCACTCAAGTTTAGCAAAAAATACAAATTTTATACACTAAAAAATTACTATAGCTTTGCATACAATGTAAAACACAAACAGTAGAAATCAAAAGTCACCAGCAGGTGTGCAACACCCCCACACTTCAAACCAGGGTTCCTTCCACATCCTCAGCACATCTACTTCCGG
>NW_013829900.1:0-671 GCF_000517525.1 Limulus polyphemus
GTCAATCTTCTTCATTTCTCAAACTTTTATATCAAATCAAAAGAATAGTTTGTAAAATAATTATGTGATGCGGATAATGAGTGGTCCATTTCCGCCATACAACAATCCCGTAAAAAGTTGTTATTTTTCTTCATTGTTGTGATACTTTTTAGGAAATACCAGTGACGCAAGAAAACTGTTTAAAGAACAAAATAGATAAAGTTACACAACTAAACAACAAAAGTTATATTTTTTTTCTGTAAAGAGAAATAATATATGTACTAGGTCTCAAGGGAGGGAGATGACACCAGTCTGGTAGTTTTCAATGAAAACCCATCACAACAACAATAATAGTTCATTACAGTATAATCTTGTCATCATTTACATACATAATAAAATAAGTAACATGACCAAGATTTTGTGTTAGATCTAAGCAATTAACTTATAGTCTGAAATTTAGAAGTCTTGGGAGTCATTAGCATAATCTGTATCTGTACAGATACCACAAGAATCATTTTGAAATTATAGAAACTACATTTATAATTTTAATACATTCTCAAAGTCTGGTGTGTGTGCAAAAGGTTGTACTTGTAAACTTCTGTTATATACCGTCTGCCTATTAACTATTCACATTAACTAGTGTTATATAACAGGAAATTTCTACTTTACTACAAACGGTTATTTTTGTTATC
>NW_013829901.1:0-761 GCF_000517525.1 Limulus polyphemus
CGGTGGGAATAGAGAAAACAATAATGTAGCTCAATATATAGGAAATCAAACCAATATATATAAAGACATTTAAGGAAGAATAATACTAATAATGTAGAGTAAGCTTAATCATGAATTTAGTTTTAAAAATCTTTTCAGAGACTTGCGAAGGTCAACAACCCCGGGATCGAGATTGACACCATTTAGCGTTACAGTAATTAACAGTGCTATCCAATAAGCTTCTTTAATTTCCCTGTTTCTGTTAGATGTAAAATTTGCCTCTATACCCATAAGTTTAATGTCTTCAAGAGATTGTCCAGGCATGTTAAAGTGTTTTGCAACCGTAACTTCTTTGTTTGTTTTTATTGTTGATTTATGGTTATTAAAACGTTCCCGTATAGTTGTTTTGGTTTGACCTACATATTGGAAATTGCATTTTCCACATTGGAATTAATTCCATAACCTGCTCTACAAAAAATGTTATTTACTTGTGATTTTGAAATGCTTTTGGATTGTCTTTATCGGAAAAATTGTCAGTTTCGTGCATGAACTTACAGGTTTGACGTCGATTGCTATTGCAAGGTTGACTTCCACCTGGTGTCGGCTTAAAGTTTACTTTAGCGTGAACTAAGTGTGAATACAAATGTTTATTCTTTCTGAAAGAAACGACAGGAACATCCGTAAAAATAGATTTTAATCAATCATTAAGTTGAAGGAGGCAAAAGTGTTTCTTTAGTATCCGGAGTAGATTTTTTAGTTTTGGGTGATAGGTAATAACCAGC
>NW_013829902.1:0-431 GCF_000517525.1 Limulus polyphemus
TTTCTCTTCTTGTTTATTTTGTTGTTCGAGCTGCCACTGTTGCAGGTTTTCTTGCAACTGCTGTTGTCTCTCTTCTTGTTTCTTTTCTTTTCCTCCAACAACTGTTGTAATTTCTCTTCTCGTTATTATTGTTTCTTTTCTTGTTTATTTTCTCGTTCTTCTCGTTTCTTTTCTTTTTCCTCTAATAACTGTTGTAATTTCTCTTCTTGTTTATTTTGTTGTTCGAGCTGCCACTGTTGCAGGTTTTCTTGCAACTGCTGTTGTCTCTTTTCTTGTTTATTTTCTCGTTCTTCTTGTTTCTTTTGCTGTTCTTGTATTGCTGCCATCAAGTCTGCTATGCTGTAGTCTGATTTGCCGCTTCTCGTTTCCATTTTTTTTTTATTGTTCCACTCTCTGACACCAATTTGTTACGTCTCCGTTTGTTAATTAAC
>NW_013829903.1:0-430 GCF_000517525.1 Limulus polyphemus
AAGTCAGCTTCGGGAAACCAGTATTGGTTGATGCTGAGGGACGCCCACCAACCCCCATTGTGAAAGTCCCAACAGCTAAGTGTAAAATGGCAAGCACACATAGTGTCTACGTGACAGGGAAGCTGGATGGCCAAAGGTGCAACTTTGTCATAGATTCTGCATCTCTGCAAACCCTAATGAGTATCAAGGTGCTGGATCACAAAAGAGTACCAGAAGCTTTATTATACCATCCATGACCCTCTCCATCTCTTGTCGCTTTGCTGAAGCTATTCTCAATGGAGGGGTCTTTATTGGACGGTGATTGCCTGTGTTTATTCTTTGCTCTACAATGTTTGTGCAGCCGAGGTCATGATCTCCTTTCGAAAAGACGTCTGCATAATTTGCCAAAAGTTCTTTTACCTGAAGAGCCTATGATGATGCCAAATGGACT
>NW_013829904.1:0-430 GCF_000517525.1 Limulus polyphemus
TTATATATATTGGTGTTTTAAACTTTTCCTTCTGTACGTAGTTCAGTGTTATTTGTGTTATTTATCTGTTTTGTTCTAGTTGTTTAAAACAAAGTTATTATTTGTATAATATGCATAGATATACAGATATACCCTATGTAGTTCATTAGTAAGCTTGAGAGCTTATAATGTTAAAAATCGCAGCTCGATACCCGTGATGGGCACAAATCAGATAGCCCATGTTGTAGCTCTCCGCTTAAAACAAACAACACACATATATATATATTAATAAGGTTTACCTTTATGTTTTAACTTACTATTATTGTCAGGAATTGAATATAGTTTTCAAGCTCTTTGATATTTAATATTAATTATTATGTTTTATAGGCCAGCTAGTAAACAGTATATAGTGTTGTATTTATTATTGATTGTTGATACGCCACGTGTTTAA
>NW_013829905.1:0-430 GCF_000517525.1 Limulus polyphemus
CATAGCTACTAGAGTAACAATAATAATAATTCAAATATAGCTATTGAAGTAACAATAATAATAATAATAATTCAAATATGGTTACTTAAGTAACAAAATAATGATACAAATATGGTTACTGAAGTGACAACAATAATAATACAAATATGGTCACTGAAGTAACAATAATAATAATATGATTATATCAATTCATATTAACTAATATTGAAAAATACTATATCTATCAAACACTATATGGTTGGTTAAGTAAACCATAGATTAATACATTATTCTAAAAGAAAGACAATATTACTTCACTTGAAACACAGTTCAAAATTAACATGTCAAATAGAAGAAATAACAATAGAGAAAACAAACTTAGCAAGTAGAATCAACGGCTACTTACACCAAGCTATTACATCATTCTATGTAAACTATATCTTATAAAGTA
>NW_013829906.1:0-430 GCF_000517525.1 Limulus polyphemus
CTTAATACTGATCTACTACATATAAACGTATTGTCACTCTCTATAGTTTAGCAATTTCAAAACATGCTTAATACCGATCTACTACATATAAACGTATTGTTATTCTCTATAGCTTAGATTTTTTAAAACATGCTTAATACTATCTACTACATATAAACGTATTGTCATAGTCTTTAGTTTAGCTATTTTAACACATGCTTAATACTGATCTACTACATATAAACAGATTGTCATTGGCTATAGTTTATCATTTTTAAAACATTCTTAATACTGACCTACTATATTTAAGCAGATTGTCATTCTCTATTGTTTAGTTATTTTAAAACATGCTTAATATTGATCTACTACATATAAACGTATGGTCATTCTCTGTAGTTTAGCATTTTTAAAACATTCTTATTACAGATCTACTACAAATAAACGGATTGTC
>NW_013829907.1:0-430 GCF_000517525.1 Limulus polyphemus
CTCTCTGAATACAACTTTGCGATACACTTAATTTCAACAGTCGCTCTATAACAAACGCTATAATTCTCAACGAACGTCTCACGTGCTCGACTTCAACAATACTCAGTTCAATTACACACATTGTTCCGTCACGTTGTGACCGTCTTATATATACCAGACTACCCCAATCTAGTAGTCTCCCGACAATTCACGAAGGAACAGGATATTTCTAGAAGGAGGTGGCGTGATACTGTCACGTGACCTCGCTGACGCAACACTGTCCCCTCTTTAGTATTGTTCGTCCCGAAGAATAGCCACTTACATTAAACCAATAACAATTAATAATAACTTAATTAACTGTACAGAATTACAAACACAAAATTACAATTCAACAAAGTCTCTTAATTTTACGGGATGTATCTTCTTCCGTACTGGTCTCCGTCTCGTTGGC
>NW_013829908.1:0-430 GCF_000517525.1 Limulus polyphemus
AGTCAATGTCTATTAAACAAGCAGTACATTCTAAACCATTCTGAATATTGAATAACTTAAAACCCAGTCAATGTCTATTAAACAAGCAGTACATTCTAAACCATTCTGAATATTAAATAACTTAAAACCCAATCAATGTCTATTAAACAAGCAGTACATTCTAAACCATTCTGAATATTAAATAACTTAAAACCCAGTTAATGTTTATTAAACAAGCAGTACATTCTAAACCATTCTGAATATTAAATAACTTAAAACCCAGTCAATGTCTATTAAACAAGCAGTACATTCTAAACCATTCTGAGTATTGAATAACTTAAAACCCAGTCAATGTCTATTAAACAAGTAGTACATTCTAAACCATTCTGAATATTGAATAACTTAAAACCCAATCAATGTCTATTAAACAAGTAGTACATTCTAAACCATT
>NW_013829909.1:0-604 GCF_000517525.1 Limulus polyphemus
AAAGCTTTAGGGTATCTAAACAATAAATCAACACCTATTCATAGCAAGGACAATAAAGCCTTGGGGTATCTGAACAATAAAGAATAAATCAAAACCTATTCATAGCAAGGGCAATAAAGCTTTAGGGTATCTGAACAATAAAGAATAAATCAAAACCTATTCATAGCAAGGGCAATAAAGCTTTAGGGTATCTGAACAATAAAGAATAAATCAAAACCTATTCATAGCAAGGGCAATAAAGATTTAGGGTATCTGAACAATAAAGAATAAGTCAAAACCTATTATAGCAAGGGCAATAAAGATTTAGGGTATCTGAACAATAAAAAATAAGTCAAAACCTATTATAGCAAGGGCAATAAAGATTTAGGGTATCTGAACAATAAAGAATAAATCAAAACCTATTCATAGCAAGGACAATAAAGCTTTAGGGTATCTGAACAATAAAGAATAAATCAAAACCTATTCACAGCAAGGGCAATAAAGTTTTAGGGTATCTTAACAATAAAGAATAAGTCAAACCTATTCATAGCAAGGGCAATAAAGATTTAGGGTATCTGAACAATAAAGAATAAGTCAAACCTATTCATAGCAAGGGCAATAATGC
>NW_013829910.1:0-1309 GCF_000517525.1 Limulus polyphemus
TATATAATGTAAGAAGGACAAAAAGACCATTATGAATGTCAAAAAATCCAGTGTAAGAATTACTAAAAAGACCATTATGAATGTCAAAAAATCTTGTGTAAGAATTATTAAAATGATCGTTATCAAAGTTAACAAAATCTAGTGGAAGAACGAATAAAAAGAAAATTATCAATATCAACAAAATCTAGTGAAAGAAAGACTAAAATGACCATTATGAATGTCAAAAAATCTAGTGTAAGAATTACTAAAAATAGAGTTTCAAAGTCGTAAATGTATAATGTAAGAACTACAAAAAGATCATTATGAATGTCCAAAAATCTAGAGAAACAAATACTAAAAAGACAATTATGAATGTAAAAAAAATCTAGTTTAAGAATAATTAATATGATCGTTATGAAAGTTAACAAAATCTAGTGGAAGAAGGTCTAAAAAGACAGTTATCCAAGTCAACAAAATCTAGTGAAAGAAAGACTATAAAGACCATTATGAAAGTCAAAATATCTAGTGTAAGAATTACTAAAAAGACAGTTATCAAAGTCGTAAATATATAATGTAAGAAGGACAAAAAGACCATTATGAATGTCAAAAAATTTAGTGTTAGTAGGACTAAAAAAACAATTATCAATGTCAAAAAATCTAGTATAAGAATTATTAAAATGATCGTTATCAAAGTTAACAAAATCTAGTGGAAGAAGGACTAAAAAGACAGTTATCCAAGTCAACAAAATCTAGTGAAAGAAAGACTATAAAGACCATTATGAAAGTCAAAATTTTTTAGTAATTCTTACACTAGATCGACTTTGGTAACTGTCTTTTTAGTAATTCTTACACTAGATATTTTGACTTTCATAATGGTCTTTATAGTCTTTCTTTCACTAGATTTTGTTGACTTGGATAACTGTCTTTTTAGACCTTCTTCCACTAGATTTTGTTAACTTTCATAACGATCATATTAATTATTCTTACACTAGATTTTTTTGACATTCATAATGGTCTTTTTAGAATTTATTTCTCTAGATTTTTGGACATTCATAAAGATCTTTTTGTAGTTCTTTCATTATATATTTACGACTTTGAAACTCTCTTTTTAGTAATTCTTACACTAGATTTATTGACATTCATAATGGTCTTTTTCTCCTTCTTAGATTATATATTTACGACTTTGATAACTGTCCTAGTACTACTTACACTAAATTTTTTGACATTCATAATGGTCTTTTTCTCCTTCTTAGATTATATATTTAAAAGACAATTATGTTAATAATTCTTACACTAGATTTTTTGACATTTTTGATAACGATCATTTTGG
>NW_013829911.1:0-501 GCF_000517525.1 Limulus polyphemus
GTTCTATTTTATTTAGCTTTAGACGCGACATAATACTTTTTCGTTAATGTTATAATGTCTCAATTTCGAATTTTCTGCCGAAATAAACACTAGCCGTAATTCTTCTATTAAATGCCGTTCAAGAAAGCACTGTTTTTCAAGTTTCAAGAAATTGACATTTTCGCCGAAAATACCATGTTTTGCTAAAATTTTGAAAAAATTTATTTTTCTTCATATTTCAATACAAATATGCCTTTGATGTGTACTATTCAAAATGGACATCCTTTTATCGAAATTCCCAATATTTATTCCATAATCCTATATCAAAATAGGCGAGCTTCGATTTTTCTTTTTTCTTTCAGGTATAATAAACAAAAGTAGGGCTTTAAATGTAAGATTATTCAACCCAAATCATCCACATCTAACAGATCATGACGTCTTATAATAAAATACACCCCACCTTTTGGATTATGCTTACTCTGAATGAGTGAAAGTTCTATTTTATTTAGCTTTTGACGCGAC
>NW_013829912.1:0-749 GCF_000517525.1 Limulus polyphemus
CTCGTTGCCAAATATACTGCTTTCTGCTCCTCTGTCCATCCTTTCATCTCTGCCAGGAGCTCAAATTGTGCTCTATATGCTTCCCACGGTGCCTTCCCATCGAATTCCCGTGGCTTCCTTCTTACTAGATCACCCCTATTGCTGACATTCATATCTGGGATGTGACTTCTAACAGCACTGAAGATGTCTGTAATAGGGTCTAGCTGCGGGGTCTGGAAGGGCTTGCTATTGTCTGGCGCTGATTAAGTTGATGGTTAATGTATCCTCCTTGTGTAAAAGACAATAGATCATCCTTTAATGTATTTAATTTGCTTTGAAATTTACTAATGTTTTCCATTTGTACTTCTTGCCACTGTTGTTGACTTTCCTGTAGTTGCTGCTGACTTTCCTGCAACTGTTGGAGACTTTCTTCCTGTTTCCTTTCTTGTTCTAGTTGCCACTGCTGTAATCTCTCTTCTTGTTTATTTTACTGTTTGAGCTGCCACTGTTGCAGATTTTCTTGCCACTGCTGTTGTCTCTCTTGTTTCTTTTCGCATTCTTCTTGTTTCTTTTCCTCCAACAATTGTCGTAATTTCTCTTCTTGTTTCTTTTCTTTTTCCTCCAATAACTGCTGTAATTTCTCTTCTTGTTTCTTTTCTTTTTCCTCCAATAACTGCTGTAGTCTCTTTTCTTGTTTTGTTTTCCTCCAATAACTGCTGTAATCTCTCTTCTTGTTTTTTCTTTTTCATCCAATAACTGCTGTAATCTCC
>NW_013829913.1:0-430 GCF_000517525.1 Limulus polyphemus
GTAATATATGATAAAGTTAGTAGTCATTTGGTGTTGGTATTTGTACTACATGACGAAGTTAGTAGATATTTTATAGTGGTACCAGTAATACATCAGAAAGTTAGTATACATTTTGTGGTGGTAACTGTATTACATGAGGAATTTAATACATATTTCATAAGAACCTATGATACATAAAAAATGAGTTTACACCTGATGGTTGTATTTGTAATGCATGAGGAAGTTAGTAGACATTATATAGTGGTACCTGCAATACATGAGAAAGCTAGTAGACATTTTAAGGCAGTACCTGCAATACATGAGGAAGTTAGTAAACATTTGATGGTGGTACCAGTAAGACATGAGGAAGTTAGTAGATATTTGATGTTGGTACTTGTAATACATGACGAAGTTAGTAGACATTTGATGGTGGTACCTGTAAGACATGATG
>NW_013829914.1:0-645 GCF_000517525.1 Limulus polyphemus
AGGGTTCACGAGGAGTGAATTAATTTTGAAGAGATATAGATACAATTCACTTAACAGGGAGCTAGCTATCTCTGTATTTTTCGTTCTTCTCCAATTCGTTCGCCGAGTTATTCACCGATGAAGTTACATAATTTTTTCGTAAAAGTTACTAATGTCCGATGTGAATCCGCTGAAGTTAAAGGGTTTGTAATATTCGAAATCTATAATTGTTCCTGGTCAAATATATATAAAGTTCCCGTTTAATAAGCGTTATAACAATCACAGTTATAGCTTCCGAGGTTTATAGCACACCAACTATAGCAAACCAATAACATATCCTGTCTTTTGGCGCGTCGCGTTGGTTATATTTATAGGCGTGAGGAGAGTTTCTCGAAATTTCAGCTTATGCAACAATATAAATGATACACCAGTGTTTACTTACACACACACATATATTGTTGATTCTTAAACTCGAGAATTTTCTACAATTTTAGTGAATAGCTGGGTATTTCGCAATACAGATTTCACAGTATAAGTTATGTGCATTTCTAAATACAAATTTAACTTAAACAAACATCAATATTAAAATAAATATAAGATAGTACACGTTAAGTGACAGGAAGACTCGAACTCGCGACCCGAAGATTGCGAACAGAATTCTATCAT
>NW_013829915.1:0-429 GCF_000517525.1 Limulus polyphemus
CCTGTCTAATATACGTGTTCTTTAGAGACTGTCTACTATAAGAAACTTTACAATCCGTCTAATAAACGAGTTCTTTAGAGACTGTCTACAAGAAGAAACTTTACAACCCGTCTAATAAACGAGTTCTTTAGAGACAGTCTACAAGAAGAAACTTTACAACCCGTCTAATAAATGAGTTCTTTAGAGACTGTCTACAAGAAGAAACTTTACAACCCGTCTAATAAACGAGTTCTTTAGAGACAGTCTACGGAAAGAAACTTTACAACCTGTCTAATAAACGAGTTCTTTAGAGACTGTCTACAAGAAGAAACTTTACAACCCGTCTAATAAACGAGTTCTTTAGAGACTGTCTACAGGAAGAAACTTTACAACCCGTTTAATAAATGAGTTCTTTAGAGACTGTCTACAAGAAGAAACTTTACAACCCGT
>NW_013829916.1:0-607 GCF_000517525.1 Limulus polyphemus
AGGAATGGCCATGGTGTACTAAAACTTTCTCTGTTCAACCTCACAAGGGGATGTGTCCGACATCTGGTCCATCTTCGTTTTTCTGTGTTCATGATATTATACAACTTATGGGAGGTGCACCAAAAAGTGAGGAAACAAGGTAGGAATGAGCAAGGAGGAGTGCCCAATATTCGGTCCATGCCTACTTCGTTTATTCTTTCAATCCTGTATACAATTAGCTAGGTGGACTAAACTTATAAAAGTGAGTTGTGTTTATCATACAATAACTAGAGGTTTCTGTCATTCGAATTATTGGAAGCAGTGCTGTTTATACGACACCAGAAGAATCAGATATTCATGTGGACCGATAACTTGTATGTTTTTCTCTCTACAACTTGTACTATCTTTTGCATTGCATGAGAAGACAACAGTATTTCGTACATCAGATATATAGGTGGATTAAAATACAATGATAAAAATCCTAAGAAGTTTCTGTGTATCGAAGTCACGGATTCGTTACTGTCTATACAAAAGTAGAACAATCGTAGACACTTTTGTATGTAAAAATGTAGGAGTGTTAACGTAAGGTAACAGACAATAAATTATTGTTATTAAAAGAAAATTTCAT
>NW_013829917.1:0-821 GCF_000517525.1 Limulus polyphemus
GGAAGTAGCATATGGTGTTATATAATTTTTTTCTGTATATAACAGTGTGTATTAAATCATTACTTCTAACTGTAAACAACAGTGTGTATTAAATTATCACTTCTAACTGTAAATAACTGGAAGTAGCATATGGTGTTATATAATTTTTTTCTGTATATAACAGTGTGTATTAAATTATCACTTCTAACTGTAAACAACAGTGTGTATTAAATTATCACTTCTAACTGTAAATAACAGTGTGTATTAAATTATCACTTCTAACTGTAAATAACAGTGTGTGTTAAATCATCACTTCTAACTGTAAATAACAGTGTGTATTAAATTATCACTTCTAAGTGTAAACAACAGTGTATTTACAGTTAGAAGTGATAATTTAATACACACTGTTATTTACAGTTAGAAGTGACGATTTAATACACACTGTTGTTTACACTTAGAAGTGATAATTTAATACACACTGTTATTTACAGTTAGAAGTGATAATTTAATACACACTGTTATTTACAGTTAGAAGTGATAATTTAATACACTGTTGTTTACAGTTAGAAGTGATAATTTAATACACACTGTTGTTTACAGTTAGAAGTGATGATTTAATACACTGTTGTTTACACATAGAAGTGATAATTTAATACACACTGTTATATACAGTTAGAAGTGATGATTTAATACACACTGTTATTTACAGTTAGAAGTGATAATTTAATACACACTGTTATTTACAGTTAGAAGTGATGATTTAATACACACTGTTGTTTACAGTTAGAAGTGATGATTTAATAACAGTGTGTATTAAATCATCACTTCTAACTTGTAAACAA
>NW_013829918.1:0-430 GCF_000517525.1 Limulus polyphemus
TTAGTGCAGGGGTTTGTAGAAGTTGTTATACCCAATTAAGTGAATGGATGGCGCACTATTTTTGTAGAAGTTGTTATACCCAATTAAGTGAATGGGTTAGTGCAGAGGTTTGTAGAAGATGTTATACCCAATTATGTGAATGAGTTAGTGCAGAGGCTTGTAGAAGTTGCTATACCCAATTAAGTGAATGAGTTAGAGCAGAGTTCTGTAGAAGTTGTTATACCCAATTAAGTGAATGGATGGAGTAGAGTTTTGTAGAAGTTATTACACAAAACTAAGTGAATGGGTTAGTGCAGAGTTTCGTAGAAGTTGTTATACCCAATTAAGTGAATGGGTTAGTGCAGAGTTTTGTAGAAGTTGTTATACCCAATTAAGTGAAAGGATGGCGCAGAGTTTTGTAGAAGTTGTTATACCCAATTAAGTGAATGGA
>NW_013829919.1:0-430 GCF_000517525.1 Limulus polyphemus
CATATATTATATATTAAGATTGGCCAGAAATACCTGCTAGGATTACTCGTCATCTTGTCTGTTATTTGAAGTGTTGGTGGTAGGGCTATTTAACTCTTTTGGTCAGTATAATCAATTACATAGATTGGTGTCAAGTAAAATAATCAGTTAGGATTAAATCGATGAATGTCTTGAAAATAAACAATAATGAAAATTAATGTCTGGTTATTGCTGACTTTAATTATTTCAAATATCCAAGATATTACCATTGATTGGTCATCATGGTATTCAAGATATTACTGTTGATTGGTCATCATAGTATTCAAGATATTACTGTTGATTGGTCATCATAGTATTCAAAATATTACCATTGATTGGTCATCATAGTATTCAAAATATTACCATTGATTTGTCGTCATAGTATTCAAAGATATTACCATTGATTGGTCGT
>NW_013829920.1:0-431 GCF_000517525.1 Limulus polyphemus
TTGTAATTGACACATGTTTCAGCTAACTATCGTTTTCCTATTCTTTTTTTTTTACGAATTTCTACTGTCTTCTCTGTGGTTCTACATAATTTGTTTCCTTTTTCTTGTTTTATTTTGGTAATTTTTGATAAGGGATATAAATCTTTACATGATTTAACAACGTACATATCTTTCATATGAATTCTGCACGACTTGACACGTTTGCCACAAGAATCTGTTCTTGATGGTTAACATTGCTTTGCGAGTTTTTCTAGTATTCTATAATTGACTAGTTTTTCCTTTTTATGATCATATGATTAGAAGTAATTTATAGTGTAAGTCGCCGTTGCACGTGTTTTCTCTAGCTTATTATCTGTTGTGGATCATTTTTTATATGACCAGTTTAAAACAACAGTATTTGTATGGCGGGTTCAAAGCTGTTACAAACGCTC
>NW_013829921.1:0-638 GCF_000517525.1 Limulus polyphemus
AAAACAAATAGATCTTAAAGTAGACACAGTAGATATCTCAATCTGGCTGTAAAACAAACAGATCGTAAAGTAGACATAAAAGATATCTCAATATGGTTCTAAAAAATGGATCGTAAAGTAGAACCAGTAGATAACTCAATAAGGCCCTGAAACAAATATATCGTAAAGTATACACAGTTGATATCTCAATGTGGGGCTAAAACAAATATATCATAAAGTAGACACAATAGATATCTAAATGTGGCTCTAAAACAAAAAGATCTTAAAGTAGACAAAGTAGATATCCTAATGTAGCTCTAAAACAAAGAGATCGTGAAGTAGACTTAGTAGATATCTATTTGTAGCTCAAAAACATATAGATCGTAGAGCAGACACAGTAAATATCTCAATGTGGCAATAAAACAAATAAATCGTAAAGTAGACACTGTAGATATCTCAATTTGGGTCTAAAACAAATATATCATAAAGTAGACACAAGAAATATCTCAATGTGGCTCTAAAAATATATTGTAAAGTAGATATTGTAGATATCTCAATGTCGCTCAAAAACAAAAAGATTGTAAAGTACACACAGTAGATATCTAAATGTGGCTCTAAAACAAAAAGATCCTTAAAGTAGACAAAGTAGATATCTCAAT
>NW_013829922.1:0-430 GCF_000517525.1 Limulus polyphemus
ATAGTTCATAGATAAACAACTCTCCCAGTATGTAGTTTATAGACATATAACTCTCCCAGTATGTAGTTTATAGACATATAACTCTCCCAATATATAGTTTATAGATACACAACTCTCCCAGTATATATACACCTGGAAAAAAGTTAAGCACCCCCGTGTTTTTTTCAAGTGATTCAGATTCGACGTTCTTGTGACTGATTATAAATTACCATTCAATCTAAACGTGTTTATCAAATGAAATTATGCATTATTGGGCACAAGAAAACAAGATTATCACCGTAAAATAATAATTTTTAATTTACATATCATGATATCAAAATATGGACAGTTTTCACGCTTAAAATTATCTTTAATAAGTATTGTCAGTGAAAGCTCAAAAACGTTATTGAATTGTTAAATCACATTACAAAATGTCAATCATGACCCACAC
>NW_013829923.1:0-427 GCF_000517525.1 Limulus polyphemus
TTCATTGCTGGCAACTTCAACACAGGGGAGATACCACCGCAGGAAAGGCTGCTATCCAGAAAGGTTGTTGGAACTGTGGAAAGCACGGGCATTTGAAAAGCCAGTGTAGGAAGAATATTACCAACAAGTCGGCCTCAAGGAGACCACTAGTAGTTGGTGTTGAGCGGCGCCCACCAACCCCCATCATGAAAGTCCCAACAGCTAGGTGTAAAATGCCAAGCACACACAGTGTCTATGTGACAGGATAGCTAGATGGCCAAAGGTGCAACTTTGTCATAGACTCTGCGTCTCAGCAAACCCTTGTGAGCATCAAAGTGTTAGATCACGAAGGAGTGCCAGAAGCCATACAGAAGCTTTATGGTGTGACAAGACATTCTACAAGATTGTGGGGACCAGTGTGGGTAACTATTGAGCTCATGGACATAAA
>NW_013829924.1:0-463 GCF_000517525.1 Limulus polyphemus
ACGTCCCTTATAGACACCTTGATATGTTTAGAATTTGTTATATTTACCTACTAAATGTTTTATAGACAACTTGCTTTATTTGGTGTTTATTAGTTTTATGTATGACGCGGGGTTCTTATTAAAAAACTTGTTATATTTAGTATTAATTACGTTTATCTAGTACACGTCCCTTATAGACACCTTTGATATATCTAGTATTAATTACGTTTATCTAGTACACGTCCCTTATAGACACCTTGATATGTCTAGTATTAATTACGTTTATCTACTACACGTCCCTTATAGACACCTTGATATGTTTAGTATTAATTACGTTTATCTACTACACTTCCCTTATAGACACTTTGATATGTCTAGTATTAATTACGTTTATCTACTACATGTCCCTTATAGACACCTTGATATGTCTAGTATTAATTACGTTTATCTAGTACACGTCCCTTATAGACACCTTGATATGTTT
>NW_013829925.1:0-669 GCF_000517525.1 Limulus polyphemus
TGTTTTCTAGTAATTGATATAATACATGGACACACATAAGAATGTTATATGCGTTCTAGTAATTGATATAATACATGGAAACACATTCGTATGTTATATGTTTTCTAGTAATTGATATAGTACATGGATACAAATAAGAATGTTATATGTGTTCTAGTAATTGATATAATACAGTGAAACATATAAGAATGTTATATAGTTGTAGTAATTGACATACTACATAAACACACAGTAGAATGTTATATGTGATGTCGTAATTGATATAATACATGGACATACATTACAATGTTTTATGTGTTCTAGTAATTGATATATTACATGGAGACACATTAGAATGTTATATATGTTGTAGTAATTGATATAATACTTGGATACACATTAGAATGTTATATATGTTCTTGTAATGGATGTAATATATCGATACACATAAGAATGTTATTTGTGTTCTAGTAATTGATATAATACATGGAAACACATAAGACTGTTATATGTGTTGTAGTAGTTGATATAATACATGGACATACATTATAATGTTATATGTGATGTAGTAATTGATATAATACACAGACATACATTATAATGTTTTATGTGTTCTAGTAATTGATATATTACATGGACACACATTAGAATTTTGTATATGTTGTAGTAATTGATATAATACATGGAAAC
>NW_013829926.1:0-430 GCF_000517525.1 Limulus polyphemus
TTCAATCTTAAAAACGTCTGCTGATTCCATGAAGCTATGTTATGATAAGAAATCTACTGAAGTCACCTTTATACCAGGAGACAAGGTGTGGTTATATAATCCCAGGAAGACCAAAGGGAAGTATCCTAAGTTGTCTTCTCCATGGGAAGGCCCATATGACATAGTAGATCGTCTCTCAGAAGTGACTTTTCGAATAAAATGTGGTCGGCGAGGTAAGCCAAAGGTGGTGCATGCCAGCAGACTTTGGTGTTATCATGATCCAGTACATTTCAGTTGGAACGAAATGAAAAATGGAACAAATGATTCTGCTGAAGACGTGTCACCTGAAAAAGCCACTGTTGAAGAAAAAACTCTACCCGGTTTTGAGAGGGAAAACTGTGAAGCCATTAATGAAATTACTACCACTAATGTGACTGCTAGCGATAATGGG
>NW_013829927.1:0-430 GCF_000517525.1 Limulus polyphemus
GACGTCTTAAAACAGGTGGAATATGTCACCGTTCTACATGTAATGTCACCAAAGACGTCTTAAATCAGGTGGAATATGTCACCGTTCTACATGTAATGTCACCATAGATGTCTCAAAGTAGGTGGAATATGTCACCGTTCTACATGTAATGTCACCATAGATGTCTCAAAGTAGGTGGAATATGTCACCGTTCTACATGTAATGTCACCATAGATGTCTCAAAGTAGGTGGAATATGTCACCGTTCTACATGTAATGTCACAAAAGATGTCATAAAGTAGGTGGAATATGTCACCATTCTACATGTAATGTCACCATAGATGTCTCAAAGTAGGTGGAATATGTCACCATTCTACATGTAATGTCACAAAAGATGTCATAAAGTAGGTGGAATATGTCACCATTCTACATGTAATGTCACCAAAGATGTC
>NW_013829928.1:0-470 GCF_000517525.1 Limulus polyphemus
AATTTAACTCTCATTCGTTTAGCACACCCGCGTTTGTCGTTGTTTTCACGGAAAACTACACAGTGGTACCTTATTTAAACAGTAATTATAAAACCCTTCGTTACAGTAAATTAAAGAAACTTGAAACCATATAAATGTTAAGCACTAACGGCCACCAATAATAAATCATACTCGGTCGTACTATGGATCACTTGGGGCCACGGACTTAAAACGCTAAAATCTGAGGTTCGATCTACTGTGTTGGAGAGATCGCAGATAGTCATTGTGTAGCTTTGAGCCAAAAACAATAACACCATCTTTCAACACAGAGTTACTCATAAGTTCTCCAAAACAAATATCCAATGGATGTTTTGTCAATTAGCGGGAAAACTCCTCAACATGATAAACAGTCATCACAGAGTTACTCATAAGTTCTCCAAAACAAATATCCAATAGATGTTTTGTCAATTAGCGGGAAAACTCCTCAACAT
>NW_013829929.1:0-430 GCF_000517525.1 Limulus polyphemus
GTCGTAAAGTTGTGTTCGGAAAGAATAAACCAGTTTTGTTAAGTAAAGAACTTGTGTCGCTAAAGTTTCGTCGGAACGAAGTTACGGAAAGTTAATTAACAAACGGAGACGTAACAAATTGGTGTCAGAGAGTGGGATAGTAAAAAAAAAAGAAGAAAAATGGAAACAGGAGGCGGAAAATCAAACTACAGCTTAGCAAATTTGATGGCAGCAATACAGAAACAAGAAGAGAAATTACAACACTTGTTAGAGGAAAAAGAAAAGAAACAAGAAGAACGAGAAAAGAAACAAGAAGAACGAGAAGAGAAATTACAACAGTTGTTAGAGGAAAAAGAAAAGAAACAAGAAGAACGAGAAGAGAAAATACAACAGTTGTTAGAGGAAAAAGAAAAGAAACAAGAAGAAAGATTACAGCAGTGGCAAGAAAACC
>NW_013829930.1:0-946 GCF_000517525.1 Limulus polyphemus
AAAACAAAAAACACAACCATAGTTCAGACAGAAAGATTTTGAAAACAATTTCTATATTTGTTATGTGTTTGCTATTTATATATTACTTGCTTATAATACCTTGAGACAAATGTTGCTTTCCATTAATATATATATATATGTAACTCCCAGTTTAATACTGGTTTTGAACCAGCAAATACCCAACCAGATTTGAAATAAACTTGTTTTTCTAATAACCAAAGCTTGGGAAATTTTTTTTCATATTCCTTTTACTTTGTCCAATGTGACTGAAAATCTGGGGTGTGTTAATAAAAACATTTTAGGTCTATCTTTTATACACCCCTGATTTTGACAAATTAAGAGGAGTATGGAAAAACAAAACAATCTCCAGTTAACTTGTTTGATGATACTTTTTAGCTTATACAATATTTCAGTGGCTTACAGCATTTAGATTGCAACATTTAAAGTTTTATACTACGTGTATAGATAGTGTTACGTCTCCGTTTGTTAATTAACTTTCCGTAACTTCGCTCCGACGAAACTTTAACGACACACGTCTTTACTTAATAAAACTGGTTTTATCCTGTACTTTGGCGAATGTTCTAGTTCTTGCTGGATATAGGGTAGGCGGGTATATATAAGAGGGGACAACGTGACGCGGTAAGGTAATGTGTGTGTAGACAGTGTGTAATTGATCTGCAGTCAGAAGTATTATTGACGTTCGTTGATATAGCGTTGTTTTAATTCTAGAAAGTAGAGAGCGTGAGAATCACATGATCTCGATGACGCAACAGTACCATAGTGTTGTTAGTTATGGCTACTCCAGTGTTGTTACTTATGACTACTCCAGTGTTGTTAGTTATATGTACCACAGTGTTGTTAGTTATATCTACCACAGTGTTATTAGTTATATGTACCACAGTGTTATTAGTTATATATCTACTACAATGTTGTTAGTTATATGTAC
>NW_013829931.1:0-429 GCF_000517525.1 Limulus polyphemus
TGCTGTAGCTCCAAGTAAATTAACACTACCAGTTTTACACTGCTAGTGCTGTAGCTACAAATAATTTATCACTACCAGTTTTACGCTAACAGTGCTGTAGCTACAAATAATTTCACTTCTAGTTTTACGCTAACAGTGCTGTAGCTCCAAGTAAATTAACACTTCTAGTTTTATGCTAACAGTAGCTCCAAGTAAATTAACACTTCAAGTTTTACATTAACAGTGCTGTAGTGCTAAATACCAGTATTTTTCTGTCAATAAAACTATACTATCATGTGTAACTAAAGATAATCAGCTGCTTAAACATAAGTGTTATCACTTGAATGTTAAATCTCTCAAAGTATTAGCTGCTTAAACATAAGTGTTACCAATTGAATGTTAAATCTCTCAAAGTATTAGCTGCTTAAACATAAGTGTTATCACTTGAAT
>NW_013829932.1:0-430 GCF_000517525.1 Limulus polyphemus
AAACACGGCTAGTGGTTTGAAACTGGTATTACAATTGAAGGAACAGACCACATGAAACTTTTGATGACAGTTCCAAGGAGAAATATTTTGTCTAAACATAGTGTTGCGTCATCGAGATCATGTGATTCTCACGCCCTCTACTTTCTAGAACTATCCTGTACTTTGGCGAATGCTCTAGTATTTACTAGATAGGGTAGTTTGGTATATATATAAGAGGGTGACAACGTGACGCAATAAGGTAATGTGTGCGTAGATAGTGAGTAATTGAACTGCAGTCAGAAGAATTATTGACGTTCGTTGATATAGCGTTTGTTTTAGCGCGATTGTTGAAAATAAGTGTATCGTAAAGTTGCATTCGGAAAGAATAAACCAGTTTTATTAAGTAAGGACTTGTGTCGCTAAAGTTTCGTCGGAACGAAGTTACGGAAAG
>NW_013829933.1:0-428 GCF_000517525.1 Limulus polyphemus
GTTGATGCACCCATTTTTACCTGATCTTTTAATTAATGACAGTAAAGAGAAGTGATGTTAATACTAATTGACCCATAAGTTGATACACCCATTTTTACCTGATATTGTAATTAAAGAGTGTAAAGAGAAGTGATGTTAATACTAATTGACCTGGAAGTTGATACACCCATTTTTACCTGATATTGTAATTAAAGACAGTAAAGAGAAGTGATGTTAATACTAATTGACCCATAACTTGATGCACCCATTTTTACCTGATCTTGTAATTAAAGACAGTAAAGAGAAGTGATGTTAATACTAATTGACCCATAACTTGATGCACCCATTTTTACCTGATATTTTAATTAATGACAGTAAAGAGAAGAGATGTTAATACTAATTGACCCATAAGTTGATGCACCCATTTTTACCTGATCATTTAATTAATG
>NW_013829934.1:0-430 GCF_000517525.1 Limulus polyphemus
AAAGCAGATATTAAGTAAGATACTCTTCTAAAGCAGATATTAAGTAAGATACACTTCTAAAGCAGATATTAAGTAAAATACTCTTTTAAAGCAGATATTAAGTAAGATACTCTTCTAAAGCAGATATTAAGTAATATACTCTTCTATAGCTGATATTAAGTAAGATACTTTTCTAAAGCAGATATTAAATAAGATACTCTTCTATAGCAGATATTAAGTAATATACTCTTCTATAGCAGATATTAAGTAAGATACTCTTCTAAAGCAGATATTAAGTAAGATACACTTCTAAAGCAGATATTATGTAAAATACTCTTCTAAAGCAGATATTAAGTAAGATACTCTTCTAAAGCAGATATTAAATAAGATACTCTTCTAAAGCAGATATTAAGTAAGATACACTTCTAAAGCAGATATTAAGTAAGATACT
>NW_013829935.1:0-430 GCF_000517525.1 Limulus polyphemus
TGTATGTGAACAACACCTTTATATTTACTTCTGTTTACTGGTTCTTCTCTTGTATGTGAATACTACCTCTATCTGTACTTCTGTTTACTGGTTCTTCTCTTGTATGTGAACAACACCTTTATCTGTACTTCTGTTTACTGGTTCGTCTCTTGTATCTAAACATTACCTTTATCTATACTTCTGTTTACTGGTTCTTCTCTTGTATCTGAATAATACCTTTATCTGTACTTCTGTTTACTGGTTCTTCTCTTGTATGTGAACATTACCTTTATCTATACTTCTGTTTACTGGTTCTTTCTTCTCTTGTATCTGAATAATACCTTTATCTGTACTTCTGTTTACTGGTTCTTCTCTTGTATATGAACAATACCTTTATCTGTACTTCTGTTTACTGGTTCTTCTCTTGTATGTGAACAACACCTTTATATTT
>NW_013829936.1:0-430 GCF_000517525.1 Limulus polyphemus
GCTTACTGTATCAACATTAAACACAACAACCACTTACTTTATCAACACTAAACACAACAAACACTTACTTTCTCAACATTAAACACAACAAACACTTACTTTCTCAACATTAAACACAACTACCACTTACTTTATCAACACTAAACACAACAAACACTTACTTTCTCAACACTAAACACAGCTACCAGTTACTTTCTCAACACTAAACACAACAACTACTTACTTTCTCAACACTAAACACAACAACCACTTACTTTATCAACATTAAACACAACTACCACTTACTTTATCAACACTAAACACAACAAACACTTACTTTCTCAACACTAAACACAGCTACCAGTTACTTTATCAACACTAAACACAACAACTACTTACTTTCTCAACACTAAACACAACAACCACTTACTTTATCAACATTAAACACAAC
>NW_013829937.1:0-429 GCF_000517525.1 Limulus polyphemus
TTCAATAAGAAGACACAATATTTAACAAAACTGTGTACTGTCAATAAGTAAACACACGATTTAACAATACTGTGTACTATCAATAAAATGACACAAGATTTAACGATACTGTGTACTCTCAAAAAAGGCACAAGATTTAACGATACTCTGTACTGTCAATAAGGAGACACAAGATTTAACGATACTGTGTGCTGTCAATAAGAAGACACAAGATTTAACGATACTGTGTACTGTCAGTAAGAAAACACAAGATTTAACAATAATGTGTCCTGTCAATAAGAAGACACAAGATTTTACGATACTGTGTACTGTCAATAAGAAGACACAAGATTTAACGATACTGTGTACTGTCAATAAAAAGACCCAAGATTTAACAAACAATAAGAAGACACAAGATTTAACGATACTGTGTACTGTCAATAAGAATAC
>NW_013829938.1:0-430 GCF_000517525.1 Limulus polyphemus
CTAGTTTGTTAATTAACTCATATATTTACAACATATCTACATGTGTTTGTTTAAGACCGACTGGATTAAATAAACCCAATAGCTAGTATCGTTCTATGACCCACTGTTGCCTTTAGTCTGTAGCCAGTTTGGTAATTAACTCATATATTTACAACATATCTCCATGTGTTTGTTTAAGACCGACTGGAATAGATAGGACCCAATAGCTAGTATCGTTCTATGACCACCTGTTGACTTTAGACTGCAGCCAGTTTCTTAATTAACTCATATATTTAGAATATATCTACATGTGTTTCCTTAAGTCCGACGGGATAAAATAGGACCCACTAACTAGTATCGTACTATGACCCACTGTTCACTTTGGTCTGCAGCCAGTTTGTTAATTAACTCATATATTTACAACATATCTACTCGGGTTTGTTTTAGACCT
>NW_013829939.1:0-430 GCF_000517525.1 Limulus polyphemus
ATACCAACAGGCTTTGGTGTTATCACGGTCCAGGACATTTCAGTTGGGATGAAGTGGACAGCAGAACAAATGACACTGCTGAAGACGTGCCACCTGAAGATGCCACCGTTGAAGAAGAAACTCTACTCAGTTTTGAGAAGGGAAACGGTGAAGCTCTTGATGAAGTTACTACCATTGATGTGACTGTTACTGACGAAAGGACATTTACTGATGAAGCAGATGAACCCCACGTGAAGCAGAAGCCAACAAGACGGAGATGAGTACGGAAGAAGATACGTCCCGTAAAATTAAAACTTTATTGAATTGTAATTTTGTGATTGTAATTCTGTACATTTAATTAAGTTATTGTTAATTGCTATTGGTTTATTGTAAGTGGCTATTGTTCGGGACGAACAATACTAAGGAGGGGCAGTGTTGCGTCATCGAGGTC
>NW_013829940.1:0-1070 GCF_000517525.1 Limulus polyphemus
CAATAAGAAGAGACAATATTCGACGATATTGTGTACTGTCAGTAAGAAAACACAAGATTTAACAATAATGTGTCCTGTCAATAAGAAGACACAAGATTTAACGATACTGTGCTTATTGACAGTAAGTACACAGTATCGTTAAATCTTTTGTCTTCTTATTGACAGTACACTTGAATATTGTTTCTTCTTATTGAAAGTACACACAGTACACATTATCGCGTGTTTTCTTACTAAGATTTAACAATAATGTGTCCTGTCAATAAGAAGACAGAAATATAACGATACTAAGTACTGTCAATAAGAA
Organism: Limulus polyphemus; assembly: GCF_000517525.1. Lineage (NCBI taxonomy): Eukaryota > Metazoa > Arthropoda > Merostomata > Xiphosura > Limulidae > Limulus > Limulus polyphemus. Next base: position 305 of record NW_013829940.1, read on the forward strand.
GAAAAGTACACAGTATCGTTAAATCTTGTGTCTTCTTATTGACAGTACACAGTATTGTTAAATCTAGTGAGTATAGTTAAATCTTGTGTCTTCTTATTGACAGTACACAGTATCGTTAAATCTTGTGTCTTCTTATTGTCTTGTGTCTTCTTATTGACAGTACACAGTATCGTTAAATCTTGTTTTAACTATACTGTGCACTGTCCATAAGAACACACAAGATTTAACAATAATGTGTACTCTCAATAAGAAGACACAAGATTTAACGATACTGTGTACTGTCAATAAAAAGACACAAGATTTAACAATACTGTGTACTGTCAATAAGAAATCCTAATATTCAACGATAATGTGTACTGTCAGTAAGAAAACACTAGATTTAACAATAATAAATTTGACAGGACACAGTATCGTTAAATCTTGTGTCTTCTTAACTGTCAATAAGAAGACACAAGATTTAACGATACTGTGTACTGTAAATAAGAAGACACAAGATTTAACGATATTGGACAGTACACAGTATTGTTAAATCTTGTGTCTTTTTATTGATAGTACACAGTATTGTTAAATCGTGTGTCTACTTATTGACAGTAAACAGTTTTGTTAAATCTTATGTCTTCTTTTTGAAAATACACAGTATCGTTAAATCTTGTGTCTTCTTATTGGAAGTACAAATAAGAAGACATAAGATTTAACAAAACTGTTTACTGTCAATAAGTAGACACACGATTTAACAATACTGTGTACTATCAATAAAAAGACACAA
>NW_013829941.1:0-430 GCF_000517525.1 Limulus polyphemus
TTGTTTCTGCTACTAATAATACTGTGTATTGTTTCTACTACTAATAATACTGTGTATTGTTTCTACTACTAATAATACTGTGTATTGTTTCTACTACTACTGATACTGTGTATTTTTTCTACTAATAATACTGTGTATTGTTTCTACTACTACTAATACTGTGTATTGTTTCTACTACTACTGATACTGTGTATTTTTTCTACTAATAATACTGTGTATTGTTTCTACTAATAATACTGTGTATTGTTTCTACTAATAATACTGTGTATTGTTTCTACTACTAATAATACTGTGTATTGTTTCTACTACTAATAATACTGTGTATTGTTTCTACTACTACTGATACTGTGTATTTTTTCTACTAATAATACTGTGTATTGTTTCTACTACTACTAATACTGTATATTGTTTCTACTAATAATACTGTGTA
>NW_013829942.1:0-430 GCF_000517525.1 Limulus polyphemus
TTGTTCATATTTTGTAAAATATGTGCAGTTTTTCCCTAATTGTTGGCCAATTTTGGCAGATTGCTTAGCTATTTTGTTCTTCTTCAAAAGTATTTGGCAGAAAATCTCCACACCCACAAAAAGCAGAATTATGGGGCTTAAAGGCTGTAGGGCAAAATGTTGGCCAAAATATTTTTTAGTCAAATCTGAAACATAATAACCCAAGTGTACACTCTAAGAATCCCCGTAGTATGTGTGAAGAGTTTTAGGTCTCTAGGTTCTTTCTTTTTGGAGCTATGGCGGTTACACAGACAGACAGGTTCTTTTATGATATATATATGTTTGTTGTTGTTATGACGACAAGGACCTGCAGACAAATAGTCTGCGCTTAGTGTTTACATGTTGCTTTGGTTGGATTTGTTTTTCGTTGTTTGTTGTCAAGTGCATACCT
>NW_013829943.1:0-429 GCF_000517525.1 Limulus polyphemus
ACCACCAGACGCTAAAAACGCTTCCTAATCCTACAAAAGAAGTAACTGATACATTTGGTGGAAAACGAAGTCTAATAATGAATAGTAGAGCAACGGCAAAAAATGTAAACATTTTTAATTAATGAATGTTTCGGAATTACACATATTCTATCTTCAGCAAATCTATGAAAATGACAACTGAACAATCTTTACATGAATTACTAATATAAAAATAGAATGAATAGTGTTATAAAACTTATAAAATATTCAGTTAAAAAAAGAGCTATTTGAATAAAGCAAGGGGAAAGAGTTTAAATTTCTATTGAGACTTGGATTTTCGTTCATAACATGTATACTTTCTTTTATCAACAGTTCGTGACAATTACAATCAGTAGTTAGAATTAAAAAGTCTTCTATGAAAATGGGGTGTGATTATGACGTTTCGTTGTG
>NW_013829944.1:0-430 GCF_000517525.1 Limulus polyphemus
GACAGTTATACCAGGTATTGACAGGACGTTCATGTTGGCAGCTATGCCAGGTATTGACAGGATGTTCAAGTTGGCAGCTATGCCAGGTATTGACAGGACGTTCACGTTGGCAGCTATGCCAGGTACTGACAGGAGGTTCACATTGGCAGCTATACCAGGTACTGATAGAAGGTTCACGTTGACAGTTATACCAGGTATTGACAGGAGGTTCACATTGGCAGCTATACCAGGTATTGACAGGACGTTCATGTTGGCAGCTATACCAGGTACTGACAGAAGGTTCACGTTGGCAGCTATACCAGGTACTGACAGGAGGTTCACATTGGCAGCTATACCAGGTACTGACAGGAGGTTCACATTGGCAGCTATACCAGGTACTGACAGGAGGTTCACATTGGCAGCTATACCAGGTACTGACAGGAGGTTCACA
>NW_013829945.1:0-429 GCF_000517525.1 Limulus polyphemus
ATTTATTTACTAGGCTTCATGCAGTGTTGAGCTGTATGTTATATATTCATGATTTATTTACTAGGCTTGTTGTAGTGTTGAGCTATAAGTTATATATTCATGATTTATTTACTAGGCTTCATGCAGTGTTGAGCTGTAGGTTATATATTCATGATTTATTTACTAGGCTTGTTGTAGTGTTGAGCTGTATGTTATATATTCATGATTTATTTACTAGGCTTCTTGCAGTGTTGAGCTGTATGTTATATATTCATGATTTATTTACTAGGCTTCTTGCGGTGTTGAGCTGTAGGTTATATATTCATGATTTATTTACTAGGCTTCTTGCAGTGTTGAGCTGTAGGTTATATTCATGATTTATTTACTAGGCTTCTTGCAGTGTTGAGCTGTAAGTTATATATATTCATGATTTATTTACTAGACTTCTTG
>NW_013829946.1:0-430 GCF_000517525.1 Limulus polyphemus
TTGAACTTAATCCAAACGCATCATGGACTCACTGCAACCTTCACAGAGCAGCGTTAGTATCAAAATGTATATCTGATGATTTTAAAAATGTTTTGAACACTTCCATTAAAATAGTGAACTTAATAAAGTCAAAGCCATTGCAATCACGCTTACTTGAGAAGTTGTGCGAAGAAATGGGAAGCAATCATAAATCACTTCTTCTGCACACAGAAGTACGTTGGCTCTCGAGGGGTAAAGTGCTAACAAGACTTACAGAACTCCGCGAAGAAGTTGCTATATTTCTGGAAGGTAAAAGCGATTTTGCGAGATATTTGTGCAACGAGGAATTTGTTCTGAGGCTCACGTATTTGGCAGATATTTTTTCAAAACTAAACGAATTTATACTTGCAAGGAGCAGAAGGTATCAGTATATTCGCAGTTCACGAGAAAA
>NW_013829947.1:0-451 GCF_000517525.1 Limulus polyphemus
TTTTGCGTTTTGTACCAGTACTTCGTTCCATTTGGACGAATCTTCTCGAATTTTTTTATGAACGTTCGTTGCATACTCACGTATTTACATGCAAAATTCTAGCTTCATATTATCATTTTTGAGACTTTTGTGGTCCATTTTGTTACTACTTTATTTGCTTTCTGAAAGAGAATGTGTACTGAAGTGAAGCTTTTTGATATTGCTCTGTTATAGATTTCTTGCTATCAGAGGGTTCTAAATTGATGGATCTTAACCTTTTGCTACGTATATTCACTAGTTCGTTCCACAGTATCATGCGAAGTTTCACCTTCGAACGATGCGTTTTAAGGGAGTTATTGAAGGTTTTGCTTTTTGTACCAGTACTTAGTCCCATTTAGATGAATCTTTTTGAATTTTTTTATTAAGGTTCGCTGTAACATTGCGCGTTTACTTACAAAATTCTAGATTATTA
>NW_013829948.1:0-430 GCF_000517525.1 Limulus polyphemus
TACTCACACGCATCACCCCCCTTCTCGCGTCACGTTTTCCCCTCTTATATATACCCGCCTACCCTATCTAGTAAATACTAGAGCATTCATAAAAAAAACAAGATAGTTCTAGAAAATAGAGGGCGCCACACCAGTCACGTGACCTCGATGACGCAACAGTTAGTTAATTTTCCGTAAATTCTTTCTGACGAAACTTTAGCGACACAAGTCCTTTCTTAAATAAAACTGGTTTATTCTTTCCGTACACAACTTTACGATACACTTAATTTCAACAGTCACTCTATAACAACGCTATAACTCACGTCTCACGTGGCCAACAATATTTTGTCCGCATACATTCAATTACTCATTACCTCCACGTCGCTTCGTGGCCGGTCTTATATATACAAGACTACACTATATCTAGAAAGATGACGAGATTTAAGGAAAA
>NW_013829949.1:0-430 GCF_000517525.1 Limulus polyphemus
TCATCCTTTAATGTATCTAATTCGCTTTTAAATTTATTAATGTTTTCCATTTGTACTTCTTGCCACTGTTGTTGACTTTCCTGCAACTGTTGGATACTTTCTTCCTGTTTCCTTTCTTGTTCTAGTTGCCACTGCTGTAATCTCTCTTCTTGTTTCATTTTTTGTTCGAGCTGCCACTGTTGCAGGTTTTCTTGTTACTGCTGTTGACTCTCTTCTTGTTTCTTTTCTCGTTCTTCTTGTTTCTTTTCTTTTTCCTCCAACAACTGCTGTGTTTTATCTTCTTGTTTCTTTTCTTTCTCCTCCAACAACTGCTGTAATATCTCTTCTTATTTATTTTCTCGTTCTTCTTGTTTCTTTTCTCGTTATTCTTGTTTATTTTCTCGTTCTTGTTGTTCCTTTTGCTGCTCTTGTATTGCTGCCATCAAGTCTA
>NW_013829950.1:0-743 GCF_000517525.1 Limulus polyphemus
GTTCCGCTGGTTAAGATCATTAAAGAACCTAGAGGGACAACTAGCACGTTGAATCGGAAAAATAGACCAGTATAATTATAATACTGAATATAGAGAAGGAAAATCCCATGGTAATGCTGATGGACTGAGCCGAAGTCCCTGCAAAAATGACTGCAGACATTGGTGCTAAAGAGAGGTTGAACTAACCAGGAGCCATCAAGCTGAAGTCAAGCTGACTGAAAGAGTTGATGATGGTGAAGTGGAACCAAATATAGATATGAAGGCAGAACAGACCAAGATTTGAAGCCAATGATTGATTTCCTAAAAGCAAGTGTTTTGCGCCCTGCTTGGGAGAAGGTGTCTAGTCTAAGCCCCGTGACAAAGAACTATTGGGCACAATGGGACCAGTTGAGGCTTGAAGATGGTATTCTTCTCCGGAGATGGGAAACTGATAATTGTTTGCCAGGTCGTCACTTTCCCATCTGCAGTTTCCCATCTCCGGAGAAGAATACCATCTTCAAGCCTCAACTGGTCCCATTGTGCCCAATAGTTCTTTGTCACAGGGCTTAGTAACTTTCTCGGTGACGCAGCACAACTTCCCAATCCCATGATACTGTAACAGGAGGACATCTCGGAGTTAAGAAAACATTGAGTCACCTACGACAGAGATTTTACTGGATAGGTATGAGACAAGATGTGGAAGAATGGTGCAGAACATGCAGTACATGTTGTGCTAAAAGGGGACCCAAGCATAAGGGACGTGC
>NW_013829951.1:0-429 GCF_000517525.1 Limulus polyphemus
GCCCCAGAGTCGTGCTGGAAACAAGTACATTTGTGTGGTGATGGATTATTTCACCAAGTGATCTGAGGCATAATATGCAATACCAAATCAGGAAGCTACAACTTTGGCTATTAGTGACTTCTTCTTCAGATTTGGTATGCCATATGAACTGCATTCAGATCAAGGCCGTAACTTTGAATCAGCTGTGTTCCAAGAATGCTGTAAGTTGTTTGGCATCCGAAAGACCAGAACAACGCCACTGCACCCACAGTCTGATGGGATGGTAGAAAAGTACAACTGGACACAAGGACAGGAATTGGCAAAGTTTTGTAATAGCTGTCAAGATGACTGGGATGTCTTACTCCCTCCACTGTGGATGGCCTATAGGACAGCATACACTCCAGCAAAGTTGATGTTTGGTCGGGAACTTCGGTTGTCAGTGGATCTGTT
>NW_013829952.1:0-556 GCF_000517525.1 Limulus polyphemus
GTACCGGATGTATCTCAGGCTCACTAAGGTCGATGGATGTGTTGGGAACATATCGCAGATTGTCAATTGAAGGATGGAAACATCTGTCATCTAGACCCTAAGGCTAGTACCGGATGTATCTCAGGCTCACTAAGGTCGATGGATGTGTTGGGAACATATCGCAGATTGCCAACTGAAGGATGGAAACATCTGTCATCTAGACCCATCTTCTTGTCCAAGCCAGTGTATGACCAACTCCCTAGTCCAATTAATTTAGTTAGATGAAAAGTGAGAAAGGTTGAGAAGTGTCCAGAGTGTTCATCAACGGTAATGCTGGAACAAGTTCTTGCAAGATGTGGGCAGAGAATTGTTAGATACGTATGGAGGCACAATTAGGTCTTTAAAATTCTAAAACGTTACACTATTATGGCTTGTGAGGACGCAGAAGAATATGTAATTGATAGAGAATATGGAAGTATCGAGTTTGTGAAAGAAGGAACGATTTTGAGAAAGATAAAATATATCAAGCTACGAAGAGGACTTAAATGGTGCTTACATCTGGTGTTAAATGGTACTT
>NW_013829953.1:0-429 GCF_000517525.1 Limulus polyphemus
ACAAGAGTAAATATATTATTCATTACGATTAACTCAACAAGAGTGAATATATTATCCATAACGATTAACTCTACAATAGTGAATATATTATCCATTAACATTAATTTTATAATAGTGAATATATTATCCATTATGATTAACTCCACAAGAGTAAATATGTTATTCATTACGATTAACTCTACAAGAGTGAATATATTATCCTTTAGAATTAACTATACAATAGTGAATATATTATCCATTACGATTAACTATACAAAAGTGAATATATTATCCATTAGGAGTAACTCTATAAGATGGTTCCTGATGATGACAAAACCTTGTCGAAACGTTGTACATTTGCTTTTAGGTTAAACTTATATTAAAGTTCTTCTTCATTACCCACTCAAGCCGTCTCCAGCCATTATTATCCATTACGATTACCTCTGAAAG
>NW_013829954.1:0-577 GCF_000517525.1 Limulus polyphemus
GGCCCGGGGTGGCCAAGTGGTTAGGGCGATCGACTCGCAATCTGAGGGTCATGGGTTCGAATCCCCGTCCCACCAAAAATGCTTGCCCTTTCTGCCGTGGGGGCGTTGTTAAAAGCGTAGCCCAAGAATTGGCGGTTGGCGGTGATGACTAGCTGCCTTCCCTCTAGTCTTACACTGCTAAATTAGGGACGGCTAGCGTAGATAGCCCTCGTGTAGATTTGCGCGAAATTCAAAAAATTAAACAAACAATACTTTACCCGATCGTGGTGTTGCAAACTGATGATTCAACTGAGTCTGCGGAACTGATTGGCTGTAGTGTGAGATTATATTTTTGTCGTATTTTCTCTGGGTGTAGTCTATTCCAGTTGGAAGATTATTTAGTGTTTCATCAGAAGATGGGAGTAACTCATGCTTACTTAATATATATTGAAATTGACTTTGATTGGGTTGAAACTCTTCAAAGGATCCCAAATCACAAATACTGAAGACGAAATAAATCTTGTTCAGGATCGTCTTGCAATCTAACAGATAAGTTTTCGCTGTCTACATGTTGGATACCTGGTCAGATGTACCGAAT
>NW_013829955.1:0-451 GCF_000517525.1 Limulus polyphemus
AATAATGGTGGATGAAACAAAATACGTGGTCTAGCTAATTAATGAATGAATATTTGATGTGAAATTCTTATCAATGCTATAAGTGTAGCTACCATTTTGACTGCTAATTTTTATTTCACTTAACTAAAATTACCTCTTAATTATTTTCTATCCCATAAAAAATTATTAGTTATGAGAATTTTCACTGCCTTAATACTTGCTAAAGCTATTTTATATGAACATACTGTAATCACATTATGCAGTATTGTTGTAAGGTGTTTTCTCGTTGGGCAGGTGTTTTGGGTTATTTGGTAAAATTAATCTCAAGTATAGTCCACATAACAATTATGAATTAATTTGTTTTTTCAATAACACTTATTACAATACACTTCACAAATAACGTTTGAAAAAAAAATCCAAAAATGATGGTACCTACGTCCTCACAAATAAACTTTTATTGTAGAATTTCTCA
>NW_013829956.1:0-586 GCF_000517525.1 Limulus polyphemus
GGCTAATATGGCCTAATGCAAAAAAGGACTGACACTGCAACTTTTCAAGTGAAATGAAAGTTAATACGGTTTAGTGCAAAATGATTTAATTATTCCTTCTCCATCTTGTTCCAAAACAAATTTCATTTCATATCCTACTTGAACATTATAAGTCAAAAGAAGTATGAAATGATAAAATATGCTTTTCACAAGCTTAAAAACGAAAAAAAATCAGGACTGTAACTGAAATGGAAGATGTTCATAAACACCTTTTCTTCTAGCAATATATCACCAAGCTAAGACTTTATCACTTTGCTACAGTTTTTACTCAAATCTCTGCATAACTGGCAGCCATAATGGATTTTAGTAAAAAAGAACATAAGAAAAATTAGCTTTCATGATGGTTTTATGCAGTGGTGGGATTCAGCAGGTTCGCACCGGTTCGTGTGGAACCTGTTCTTAGAATTTAATGACCTCCATGAACCGGTTGTTAACAATCGTATGTATAGGCCTAATAATAACGTTACAACTTACAAGTACGCGCGTTTACAACGCAACTTTACTAGCAGGCTAGGCGGACTAGGTCTACTAGATCTCTGATGAATCA
>NW_013829957.1:0-429 GCF_000517525.1 Limulus polyphemus
GAAGAACGTGGCGTGATACAAGTCACGTGACCTCGCTGACGCAACACTGCCCCTCCTTAGTATTATTCGTCCCGAACAATAGCCACTTACATTAAACCAATAACAATTAACAATAACTTAATAGAATGTACAGAATTACAAACACAAAAGTACAATTCAACAAAGTCTCTTAATTTTACGGGACGTATCTTCTTCCGTACAGGTCTCCGTCTTGTTGGCTTCTGCTTCATCAGGAAATGTTCTATCGTCGATAACAGTCACAACAGTGGTAGTAACTTCATCAAGAGCTTCACCGTTTCCCTTCTCAAAACTGAGTAGAGTTTCTTCTTCGACGGTGGCTTCTTCAGGTGGCACGTCTTCAGCAGTGTCATTTGTTCTGTTGTCCACTTAGTCCCAACTGAAATGTCCTGGACCGTGATAATGCCAAAG
>NW_013829958.1:0-429 GCF_000517525.1 Limulus polyphemus
GCATTTCTTAGTCTTCGCTGTCTTTATGAACGCAGGGAATAAGCAGTGATAGTAGGATACTTCTACAGAACTGCTGTACCGTACATCAGAAAACTGAAATTTCGAGAAACTCTCCACACACCTATAAATAAAAACAACGCGATGCACCAAAAAAACAGTATATATATTATTGGATTGCTGTAATTAGTGTACTATAAACTTCGTAAGCTATAACCGTTATTAACGCTTATTAATCGGGCACTTCAGATATTTGACCAGAAACGTTTATAAATTTCGAACATTACAAATCATTCAACTTCACTTGATTCACATCGGACATTAGTACTTTTACGAAAACATTACCTAATGTCACCGGTAGGAAAAATCAGCGTGTGATCAGTGAAGACCACTGAGCTAGCTAGCTCCCTATTAAGTGAATTGTACTTATGT
>NW_013829959.1:0-429 GCF_000517525.1 Limulus polyphemus
AAGCTTATTAGCCTTACATCAGTTAGAGGAAAAGTTTTGGAAAGTCTGATAAAATATGTTTTGCACAGTCATTTAAGAAAGTTTAGAATTTTATTGGATAGTCAATGTGGTTTCACATTGTATGGATAGTAAATGTGCTGATGATGTTAATGTTTTGGGTGTTGCTAACTGCGAAGAGGATGCTGCTGCTTTACAAAAGGATTTAGATCATTTAGTGAGTTCGGCAAATAAATGGCAGATGGGTTTTAATTATAACAAGTGCAAGATAATGCATGTGGGTTATCATAATTTGAATGGGTAACCTTAACAGTGTCTTGAAAGAAGGGGAGGGATCTTGGTGTAATGGATGATCAGTCTCTAAAGCCATCCAAGCAGTGTGCTGTTGTTAGTTGTAAGGAAAATGGGTATTTTAGGTTGTATCTACAAAAA
>NW_013829960.1:0-744 GCF_000517525.1 Limulus polyphemus
TCTATCATTCACGCTTCATGTACACATGGGATCTATCATTCACGCTTCATGTACACATGGGATCTGTGATTCACGCTTCGTGTACACATGGGATCTATCATTCACGCTTCATGTACACATGGGATCTGTGATTCACGCTTCGTGTACACATGGGATCTATCATTCACGCTTCATGTACACATGGGATCTATCATTCACGCTTCATGTACACATGGGATCTATCATTCACGCTTCATGCACACGAGGGATCTGTGATTCACGCTTCGTGTACACATGGGATCTATCATTCACGCTTCATGTACACGAGGGATCTGTGATTCACGCTTCGTGTACACGAAGATTCCGTGATTCACGTTAATATGTGTTTGTTATTAATATTATATAAAAAATATTATACATAATCATTTTATCTGGGAAAGAAGGGAAGGAAATTGGTTTTAAGAAAGCGATCGAAACACAGATTTTGGACAAGATTTACGGTTTCGCAGGCGATACAAGCCGTGTTTTGATAGGATTAGTAGCAATTTTCAGAAGGGGGGGGGGTAACAGGTTAGACTTCGTAAAGTAAACCTATCTTTTTTATTAAATTATTTATACAAAAAACAGTATTTCCATTTCTAAATACGTGCCTAACTTCAGAGATTTTGGCGGGTCAGTTTAAACCAATCTTTTAATGGCTGGAGACGGCTTGAATGGGTAATGAAGAAAAACTTTAATGAGTTTAACATAACAGCAAATGTACAA
>NW_013829961.1:0-429 GCF_000517525.1 Limulus polyphemus
TAAATCCTAAGATAACAGCTACTAGTGTTATGGTATCTCGAAGATTTCTAGCAAACCAGAGAAGTCCGGGCCCGCAAAAACAGGAGTTTCGTGGATCTCTTAAGTGGGTACGTTTCTCGATGATTTGGCCACAAAGAATGAAACTGACACAGATTTTACACAATATGCAAACGTTTAGGGAAAATCGCTACAATTTGCAGTAAAAGAATAATACCCTGTTACACAATTCATGGTAATGCCACAGATTACAAAAGGTCAAGTAATCATATAGGTGTAAAAGGAACATTTGGCTAGCGATAGACTTTATTAAATCACTAACCCCTGCTAAAGTATTTTCTTTCCCCTGTAACCTAGACTAACATACAACTGAGTCTCACCTTAACAGAGTGACCTCAAATTAATATTAATCTATACAGACAACTGCAATAC
>NW_013829962.1:0-429 GCF_000517525.1 Limulus polyphemus
CATCTAACGTTGCTATAGTACTAAGTATTTTTAGTTAGGCTTGCCGAATCAACTAAAGATGCTACAGTACTAAGTATTTTTAGTTAGGCTTGCCGAATCATCTAACGATGCTATAGTACTACCATAGTTTTCGGAATATAAAACGCACCGGTGTATAAGACACACCCTTATTTTGAAGACAAAGTTTTATTGGAAAAAAGATACAGTCGCATTTGAAATATTTTTATTGAACAAAAATTCAATTTGATACTTTAAAAATTAGTATATATTGTTCTAAACACAAAAGAGCTCAAAACATCAAAATAAGAAAATATCGTAAAGGTTTACTGTTATTTAGTTTGGTTCAAAACCTACAAAATCTTCATTGCTTTCACTGTAATTTATTTTTTTATCATTTAGGGAGCATTATAAATAGTTATGTTTTAAAAG
>NW_013829963.1:0-423 GCF_000517525.1 Limulus polyphemus
ATTCGCAACCTAAAGTTTTGAACAAGACCCGTGTAGAAATAACACGCGTTTCAGATGATTTAGGTGTCATCAGGTGAACATTCGCAACCTAAAGTTTTGAACAAGACCCGTGTAGAAATAACACGCGTTTCAGATGATTTAGGTGTCATCAGGTGAACATTCGCAACCTAGAGTAGCAAGCGTTATCAATTCACACAAAAACAAATGATTGTTAGTTGTCATTAATTAAATGCATTTTCAGAAGTTAAACATACTATGAAGAAAATTTACACCTGGAGTTGCTTTGTATTTATATATTCAAACTCAAAGTGTCCAACATCGTTATCAAAGCAAAGATTATTAAAATTACATGAAGTAAAACAAAATTAGTATATTTATCGGGAATGGGTTGCCATGGCCCACACTATGCGAGCGCGTACAGAC
>NW_013829964.1:0-425 GCF_000517525.1 Limulus polyphemus
AATGTCTTGAAGGCATGCTGGTAAGAAACTGTCCATTCAAAATTCTGGCCTTTTTTTGTCAAATCATGTAGTGGAGCAGCTATAGCTGCAAATTCCTTCACAAACTTCCGGTAATAGGTACAGAGTTCCATGAAACTTCTCAACTCTCCCACATTGTCTGGTTTTGGCCAATCACGTACTGCTTTCACCTTGTCAGGGTCAGTTTGCACAACATGCTCACTTACAACGCATCCCAAGTAAATCACCTCTTTTTGGAACAAGTGGCATTTCTTGGGATGGAGTTTGAGGTTTGCTGTTTTCAAATGCTTGAATACTTCCTCTAGCCGGGACATTTCCTCATCAAAAGTTGTTACAAATACAATGACATCATCCAGGTACACTAGGGCTATCCTCCACTGTAGGCCTTCCAATACTCGAACCATCAG
>NW_013829965.1:0-427 GCF_000517525.1 Limulus polyphemus
TTCCACATCTTGTCTCATACCTATCCAGTAAAATCTGTGTCGTAGGTGACTCAATGTTTTCTTAACTCCGAGATGTCCTCGTGTTACAGTATCATGGGATTGACGCAACACAACTTCCCGTAGCTTTCTCGGTATAATCGTTTGCCAGGTCGTCACTTTCCCATCTGCAGTTTCCCATCTCCGGAGAAGAAGACCATCTTCAAGCCTCAACTGGTCCCACTGTGCCCAATAGTTCTTTGTCACAGGGCTTAGACTAGACACCTTCTCCCAAGCAGGGCGCAAAACACCTGCTTTCAGAAAATCAATCATTGGCTTCAAATCTTGGTCTTTCTCCTGTTCTGCTTTGATATCTATATTTGGTTCCACTTCACCATCATCAACTCTTTCAGTCGGCTTGACTTCTAGCATTATGGCACCTGGTTAGTTC
>NW_013829966.1:0-428 GCF_000517525.1 Limulus polyphemus
GTAAAATGTTGTCAAGTATAAATGTTCTTCATTACTGCAGTGTAAAGTGTTGTCAAGTAAAATGTTCTTCATTACTGTAGTGTAAAGTGTTATCAAGTATAAGTGTTCTTCATTACTGTAGTGTAAAGTGTTATCAATTAAAAATGTTCTACATTACCATAATGTAAATTGTTATCAAGTAGAAATGTTCTTCATTAGTGTAGCGTAAAGTGTTATCCAGTAAAAATGTTCTTCATTACTGTAGTGTAAAGTGTTATCAAGTAGAAATGTTCTTCATTACTGTAGTGTAAAGTGTTGTCAAGTAGAAATGTACTTCATTACTGTAGTGTAAAGTGTTGTCAAGTATAAATGTTCTTCAATACTGTAGTGTAAAATGTTGTCAAGTATAAATGTTCTTCATTACTGTAGTGTAAAGTGTTGTCAAGTAG
>NW_013829967.1:0-429 GCF_000517525.1 Limulus polyphemus
ACTGCAAGTATGACTAATACTACATACTGCAAGTATGACAAGTACTACATACTGCAAGTATGACTAATACTACATACTGCAAGTATGACTAATACTATATACTGCAAGTATGACTAATACTACACACTGCAAGTATGACTAATACTACACACTGCAAGCATGACTAATACTATATACTGTAAGTATGACTAGTACTACATACTGTAAGCATGCCTAATACTAAATACTACATACTGCAAGTATGACTAATACTATATACTGCAAGTATGACTAGTACTACATACTACATACTGCAAGTATGACTAATACTAAATACTGTAAGTATGACTAATACTACATACTGCAAGTATGACTAATACTACATACTGCAAGTATGACTAATACTACATACTGCAAGTATGACTAATACTACACACTGCAAGTATGACT
>NW_013829968.1:0-429 GCF_000517525.1 Limulus polyphemus
GTTACAGAATTTATAACCACCATACTCATCTTTAACCTTACTTGGTACATCTACTTCATAAACACCTAGGTGTAACTATAGTTACCGAATTTATAACCATCATACTCATCTTTAGCCTTTCTTGGTACAACTACACCATGATCACCTAGGTGTAACTACAGTTACCGAATTTATAACCACCATACTAATCTTTATCCTTACTTGGTACACATACTCCATAAATACATAGGTGTAACTCTAGTTACCGAATTTATAACCACCATACTCGTCATTAGCCTTACTTTGTACAACTACTCCATAAACACCTAGGTGTAACTATAGTTACGGAATTTAATACAACCATACTTATCTTTAGCCTTACTTGGTTCAACTACTCCATAAACACCTAGTTTTAACTATAGTTTACAAATTTGTAACTACCATATTCAT
>NW_013829969.1:0-429 GCF_000517525.1 Limulus polyphemus
GCTGAGGTATTCTTTTACAGTAGGTATCTGTGACTTGTTGGCAATAAATTCGGCAACAAACGGACAGCACACACTCCACTTGTTTTAAAATAATATATTCAAACTATGTATAAAAAATATTTACACCATGGATATCGCAGTTGTATCTCAAACTAAATAATTCACTTTTCTTGTTAAAAGTCCACTTAGGTTTCACATTTTCTAACTTTTACTTATCTTTTTCTCTGACTGAACTTGACTTGCGCTCGCTTGGTCGCCTATATTTATATGTTGTTCACTGAGGCCTCGAATTTTCGGCAAACTATGCGATCGGCACTAAAGTGTAACAATACTCAGTTAAGGTAACGATAAAATACTGAAGATTCGAATAACGTGACGTCAACAATATTAGTAAAGCCTAGAAAACAATGTAATTGAATACACATGTAC
>NW_013829970.1:0-426 GCF_000517525.1 Limulus polyphemus
TACATTCATGCTTCATCCTACCCGAAACTGGATCACAATGTTAGATAAATACACCCATGTTTAATCCTACCAGAAACAGGATCACAATGTTATATAAATACAGTCATGCTTAATCCTACCCGAAAAAGGATCACAACGTTAAACAAATACACTCGTGTTTAATCCTATTCGACACTGGATCACAATATTAAATAAATACATTCATGCTTAATCCTACCCGAAACAGGATCACAATGTTAAATAAATATATTCATGCTTAATCCTACCCGAAACTGGAATACAATGTTAAATAAATACACTCATGCTTAATCCTACTCGAAACTGGATCACAATATTAAATAAATACACTCATGCTTAATCATACCCGAAACTGGATCACAATGTTAAATAAATACACCCATGTTTAATCCTACCAGAAACAGGATC
>NW_013829971.1:0-429 GCF_000517525.1 Limulus polyphemus
TACATTGCCGAGATGGAGCTCAGGATCGGGGTGGAGACCCCGTTGGTAGCAAAAATGCATGCAAACGGTTTTTGAAAAAGAAAATTTAAAACTGTTTGCAGTGGTCCATGTCAACAACCGATTGAGGGCAGTCTGAAGCTGCTGCTCAATAAACCTCATGCTCGACGACTGACACAAGATGTGGAAGTCATCAACATCAAGCCCATTTGCAACAGTCGGAGGAAGATTATTAGAGATAGCATTAATCTTTACATTAAAAAGTGTAACAAGACACAGCGCTAAGGGACTCCAAGTTCCTGTAGAAAGGAATGGGAAAGAATTGAACCCACGCGGACTTGGAATCGACTGTTCAGTAAAAAGTTTTGAATAAAAATGGGTAGATGGCCACGCAACCCATAGGAGTGGAGGTCCTGCAAAATTCCATACCTC
>NW_013829972.1:0-430 GCF_000517525.1 Limulus polyphemus
ATAGAATTAACTGCTAAGGTATTCTTTTGAAACGAAAGTAGCTGTTTCTTTCTCTAAATGTTTCATTGGGTACCTGTAATTGTGATGTGTGAAAACTGTGTATTAGTAAAGACGATTGGTGTGAAAATATATGATCACCAAGAAATTATTGTCGCTTCTTCTTAATTGAAAAAATCTTAACAACTTATATATCAAAACAAAACAATTATTAAATGAAATAGTTTCCATCCTTAACTATGATGCTTTTATATCTTACAATAAGGTTGTTAATGCCCAGAATAAAGAAATCACTTGGCTTTGAAGCAAAAACAAAAAAAAAACGTGTCGATGTCCTCTTTGAACACTTTCCAAACGTGCCACATGTGGACATGCATTGTCGAGGAGAAGAATAACACCTTTCGACTGACTAATGAAAGGCGTTTCTGATGAA
>NW_013829973.1:0-425 GCF_000517525.1 Limulus polyphemus
ATTTAGTCACTAAGTAGCAAAGGTATCAGACTGAAGATATGATGTACATTTAGTCATGAAGTAGCAAAGGTATCAGACTGAAGATATGACGTACATTTAGTTATGAAGTAGCAACAGTATCAGACTGAAGATAAGATGTACATGTAGTCATTTAATAGCAATGGTATCAGACTGAAGATTAAATGTACATGTAGTCATGAAGTAGCAAAGGTATCAGACTGAAGATAAGACGTACAATTAGTCATGAAGTAGCAAAGGTATCAGATTGAAGATAAGATGTACATGTAGTCATCAAGTAGCAAAGGTATCAGACTGAAGATAAGATGTACATGTAGTCACTAAGTAGCAAAGGTATCAGACTGAAAATAAGATGTACATGTAGTCACTAAGTAGCGAAAGGTATCAGACTGAAGATATGACGTACA
>NW_013829974.1:0-428 GCF_000517525.1 Limulus polyphemus
CAAAAACAAACATACACTGAGTGCTTAACAGGGAAAACCAAAAATTACTCAATATGATGCAATATGTGGACCACCATTTATAGTGAACGATATGTAAGTAAGTTTTTTAAAGGAAAGTTAAACATTTTATTACGTCTTTCAACTCTTTATTTTCTAAAAGTTGAAGGCCCGGCATGGCCAGGTGGTTAGGGCGCTCGATTCGCAATTTGAGGGTCGTGGGTTCGAATCCCCGTCACACCAAACATGCTCTCCCTTTCAGCCGTGGAGGCATTATAATGTGACGGTCAATCCCACTGTTTGTTGGTAAAAGAGTAGCCCAAGAGTTAGCGGTGGGTGGTGATGACTAGCTGCCTTCCCTCTAGTCTTTCGCTCCTAAATTAGGGACGGCTAGCCCTCGCAAAAATTAAAAACAAAACAAAAAACAAACT
>NW_013829975.1:0-429 GCF_000517525.1 Limulus polyphemus
AGTTTGAAGGATCTCCACTCGT
Organism: Limulus polyphemus; assembly: GCF_000517525.1. NCBI lineage: Eukaryota > Metazoa > Arthropoda > Merostomata > Xiphosura > Limulidae > Limulus > Limulus polyphemus. Next base: position 23 of record NW_013829975.1, read on the forward strand.
CAAGATGGTATTATGGTGCCAACCTCAGTTCTTATTTTGATGTTTTCATCACCATGTTCACCTGCCACTGTTAAGGTGGGTTATTTGAACTGTAAGGTATGGCCCTATATTCCCAAATCTCTCCGATGTTTTCGGTGCCAGTGGTTCGGTCATTCGAAGACATCTTGTTGTGGTTCTGTGACGTGTGCTCGTTGTGGTGGCAAGGGCCACGACACCTACGAATGCAAACTGGGCCCTCACTGTGTTAATTGTAGTGGTTCCTACCCCTCTTACTTTAGGTCTTGCTCTAAGTGGGTGAAGGAGAAAGAGGTACAGTGTTTGAAGACTGTTCACAACATTTCTTATTCAGAGGCTCAGAAGCTATTGTTCCCTACTCCATCTCAGACATATGCCACTGCACTATGCTC
>NW_013829976.1:0-429 GCF_000517525.1 Limulus polyphemus
GTGAATATATTGGTTTTATTTCTTTACTAGTCCGAGTGGAAGTGATTTACATGTTATGATTAAAATAACTATGCTTTGTCCCAAAAATCTCAAATATCATTTGTGTAATATCTAAAACCTCCTAAATACATTTCAATCATTTTTTTTTCAGTAAATTTTTATACTTTGTATGTTCTATTCTCTACCCTAACTCTATACAGGGTCGGTCAAATTGACCGACCTCATAACCATTATAAAAAATTAGGAAATAAGTATAAATTATGCTTTTTTCGTTCTAGAATTACTACAAATTATAACACGAAAACACAAATGTTTAGTCTAAATAGCTTAAATCTCATAACATTATACATTTATTATTTTTAATATATTGACCTTCCAGCCGTGCCTGGCTAACAATACAGAAGTTACAATGATGTGGCACATGTGAAC
>NW_013829977.1:0-429 GCF_000517525.1 Limulus polyphemus
TACACAGTATCGTTAAATCTTGTGTCTTCTTATTGACAGTACACAGTATTGTTTAATCTTGTGTCTTTTTATTGAAAGTAGACAATATCGTTAAATCTTGTGTCTACTTATTGACAGTACACAGTATCGTTAAATCTTGTGTCTTCTTATTGAAAGTACACAATATCGTTAAATCTTGTGTCTTCTTATTGACAGTACACAGTATCGTTAAATCTTGTGTCTTCTTATTGACAGTACACAGTATCGTTTAATCTTGTGTCTTTTTATTGAAAGTACACAATATCGTTAAATCTTGGGTCTTCTTATTGACAGTACACAGTATCGTTAAATCTTGTGTCTTCTTATTGACAGTTCACAGTATTGTTAAGTCGTGTGTCTTCTTATTGACAGTACACAGTATTGTTATATCTTGTGTCTTCTTATTGAAAG
>NW_013829978.1:0-427 GCF_000517525.1 Limulus polyphemus
CAAATTATAATGCCCCACGGCTGAAAGGGCGAGCATGTTTTGGTGTGACGGGGAATCGAACCCACGACCCGCAGATTGCGAGTCGAGTGCCCTAACCACCTGGCCATGCCGGGCCTAACTAAATATTAATGAGTGTTTTTTAGCCCTAGAGTTTTCAATGGCATCAATTACGGGCCTCACTGTCTTTTTAAACACATTTTTTAACAGTGCATTAAAATGATTGTTTTAACATGAAAAAACATAAAATTACCCAATATAATGGAATATGTGGACACACACCAACAGTTAATAGTTTAAAAACAAGCCAGTAAGTGAAGCTTAAATATAATGTTGATGAATAAGCAAAATTGTCGAAAAAACATTGTAAAACATTAAATGTGTTTCATTACACTTGTAGACTATACATATATATATATATATATATATA
>NW_013829979.1:0-429 GCF_000517525.1 Limulus polyphemus
TATATATATATATATATATATATATATATATATATATATATATCTGTTTTAACTTTACAGTGAAAACGTCATAAATATTGAGGTAAATAACCTCTAGCCAATAATGATTGCGTATCGTCCAATATAGAACAACGCGCCACCAGGTAGTTTGTTTGTTTATTTGAAGTTAAGCACAAAGCTACACAATGGACTATCAGTGCTCTGCCCACCACGGGTATCGAAACCCAGTTTCTAGCGTTACAAGTCCGCAGACATATCGCTGTGTCACTGGGGGGGGGCAGCAGGTGGTGCGAAAGGTAATCTCGAAACCAGAATTTACGACTGACAACGACTGTATTTGGATTAGACTTTCTAGTTCTAGACAATTGTATTTAACATTTTCGTGTATCTTCATATATATATATATATATATATATATATATATATATA
>NW_013829980.1:0-426 GCF_000517525.1 Limulus polyphemus
TTTAACGATACAGTGTACTGTCAATAAAAAGACACAAGATTTATCAATACTGTTTCCTGTCAATAAGAAGATACATGATTTATCAATACTGTGTACTGCCAATAAGAAGACACAAGATTTAACAATAATGTGTCCGGTCAATAAGAATATAAAGGATTTATCAATACTGTGTACTGCCAATAAGAAGACACAAGATTTAACAATAATGTGTCCGGTCAATAAGAAGATACAGGATTTATCAACATTGAGTACTGTCAATTAAAAGACACAAGATTTATCAACATTGAGTACTGTCAATTAAAAGACACAAGATTTAACAATACTGTGTTCTGTAAATAAGAAGATACAGGATTTATCAACACTGTGTTCTGTCAGTTAGAAGACACAAGATTTAACAATACTGTGTCCTGTCAATAAGAAGATACA
>NW_013829981.1:0-424 GCF_000517525.1 Limulus polyphemus
AGGTAATGTGTAGATAATGTATAGGTAATGTATAGATAATGTATAGGTTATGTACAGGTAATGTATGTATAAGGTATAGGTTATGTAGAGATAATGTATAAGTAATGTATAGGTTATGTACAGGTAATGTATGGATAAGGTATAGATTATGTAGATATAATGTATAAGTAATGTATAGGTAATGTATAGGTTATGTACAGGTAATGTATGGATAAGGTATAGGTTATGTAGAGATAATGTATAAGTAATGTATAGGTAATGTATATGTTATGTACAGGTAATGTATGGATAAGGTATAGGTTATGTAGAGATAATGTATAGGTAATGTATAATAATGTATAGATAATGTATAGGTAATGTACAGGTAATGTGTAGATAATGTATAGATAATGTATAGGTTATGTACAGGTAATGTATGTATAAG
>NW_013829982.1:0-429 GCF_000517525.1 Limulus polyphemus
AAAAAGTAAGTAAACATAGAGGTGGTTAATATAAATCCTTCAAAAACAAAGCAAACAAGATGGTAGGGATGATGCAAATGCCATCCGTATTATCTTTTGTGCATTGTTTTTGAAGGAATGATTTTAAAATTTGTTCCTGATGAATCATTTAGTTATGCTATCAATACCAGTCGTAACAATTATGGTGTCCCAGCATGACCAGGTGGTTAGGGCGATCGACTCGCAATCTGCGGGTCGCGGGTTCGAATCCCCGTCACACCGAACATGCACGCCCTATCAGCTGTGGGGGCATTATAATGTGACGGTCAATCCCACTATTCATTGGTAAAAGAGTTGGCAGTAGGTGGTGATGACTAGCTGCCTTCCCTCTAGTCTTACACTGCTAAATTAGGGATGGCTAGTGCATATTGCCCTCGTGTAGCTTTGCGC
>NW_013829983.1:0-429 GCF_000517525.1 Limulus polyphemus
ATGGTACAGAAGTGTTGGTTTTACTTATAACCTTTTGTTGGAATAGATGTCATGGTACAGAAGTATTGGTTTTACTTATAACCTTTTGTTGGAATAGATGTCATGGTACAGAAGTATTGGTCTTACTTATAACCTTTTGTTGGAATAGATGTCATGGTACAGAAGTATTGGTTTTACTTATAACCTTTTGTTGGAATAGATGTCATGGTACAGAAGTATTGGTCTTACTTATAACCTTTTGTTGGAATAGATGTCATGGTACAGAAGTATTGGTTTTACTTATAACCTTTTGTTGGAATAGATGTCATGGTACAGAAGTATTGGTCTTATTTATAACTTTTTCTTGGGATAGATGTCATGCTACAGAAGTAAAGGTCTTACTTATAACATTATCTTGCAATAAATGTCATACTACAGAAGTATTGGTTT
>NW_013829984.1:0-428 GCF_000517525.1 Limulus polyphemus
CAAATCGTTGGAAACCCTGATTAAATCTTTTAGGTCTATTTTAGTATACAATGTAGTAACGTCATATGTAAAAATAGAACTGACAGTTTTTGAAGAATTTAAATTATTTAAACATTCCAAAACTGTAAGACTGTATTTTTATTTTTCCAAACAAGACATCTAGAATATTATTAAGTAGATTTACTGACTTTATTTAAATAATCACTAAGAAATCTGAATTTTACAGGATTTTTATGCAATTTTGGAATTGATATAAAAATGGCAAATTCGTACAAGAGTAATAAATAGTTTGTAAGCTATTTATTTATTTATTCATATATATATATATATATATATATAATCGTCAAGTCGGTTACTATGGTAGCTACTCATGATGCTCTGCTACATCTACTTGCTGCTATAAGTGGTACTTCATCTTTCATTTGACT
>NW_013829985.1:0-753 GCF_000517525.1 Limulus polyphemus
GTGACTACTATGACGCAACGTTTCTAGAACTATCATGTACTTTGTCGAATGTTCAAGTTCTTACAAGAAATAGGTTATGCTGGTATATAAAAGAGGGGAATGTAATGTGTGGATAGATAGTGAGTAATTGAACTGCAGTCACACGGTATTGTTGAAGTTAACGTTCGTTCGTTACAGTGTTGTTATAGTGCGAGTATTGAGATTAAGTGTATCGCAGAGTTATATTTGGAAAGAATAAACCAGTTTTATTAAGTAAAGACTTGTGTCGTTAAAGTTTCGTTGGAACAAAGTTACGGAAAGTTAATTAACAAACGGAGGCGTAACAATATTGTATTTCAATCATTAATTTTTTTGCCTCTTATTGTACATGATAAACTCAGTCTTTCACACTGCCTTTTTGTAATTAAAGAGGCTTACATGACCATATTAAACAGATTATTAACAATGTTAGTGATGATTTATGACAAGATACCTTGCTTCCGCTTACATACTTAGCTATTCTAGTTCAGTGCCACCTTTTATTTGCAAAAACATTTTTCGCATGCCACAAGCTTTTCACTCCTACACAACCCTCGATTCACATGGTTTAACTGATTCTTGCATTCAAATAATCATGTGACAAACCTCCACCAATAGTAGTACCACACACCCACATGACTCACTATAACTATCACTTCTCATTTAGGAGTGCTTGTGTTCAAACGTTTAGTTTGTGCTCTCTTTTCCTATTTTTTTTTTTGTTTATTCTTCTAT
>NW_013829986.1:0-429 GCF_000517525.1 Limulus polyphemus
GTCATGATATCTAATCAAACGCACCTTAGGTGTGAAAAAAAAGGCGTGGTAAAAAAAAGGATTCAACGTGCGACTTAAAGGAATGAAATCAAAATTGGCGGTGAAACTGGTAGCTACACTTATAACACCGATAAGAATTTTACAGCCAATATTCATTCATTAGTTAGCTAGGCCATGTAATTTGTTCAACTTGGGGCACGATGGTGGGTAAAACAAAATACGCGGCCTAGTTAATTAATGAGTGAATATTTGCAGTAAAATTCTTATCGATGTTATAAGTGTAGCTACCAGTTTGGCCACCGATTTTGATTTCATTCCTTTAAGACGCACATTAAATCATTATATGATGCACCTGTTTTTTACACTTTTCACATATTTGGGCGGCAGAAGTCATAAAATGTCAATGTGTATATTTCTTTTCTTTTTTTT
>NW_013829987.1:0-750 GCF_000517525.1 Limulus polyphemus
GCTAACTTCATCGAATCATCAGACGTTTTCAACTTTGAATGCACTTGATGGTGAATATCATCCATCCTTTCCGATAACACTTCCACAAACTCTGACACACTCTCAGGCAACACTTCATAAGGCGAGTGTCCCGTATGCTTGGGTCCCCTTTTAGCACTACATGTACTGCATGTTCGGCACCATTCTTCAACATCTTGCCTCATACCTATCCAGTAATATCTTTGTCGTATGTGACTCAATGTCTTCTTGATTCCGAGAAGGACACCTGTTAAATTATCATGGGATTGACGCAGCACAACTTCCCATAACTTCCTCGGTATAACTGTTTGCCAAGTCGTCACTTTCCCATCGGTAGTTTCCCATCTCCGGACAAGAATACCATTTTCAAGCTTTAACTGGTCCATTGCACCCAATAGTGCTTTGTCACAGCTTAGACTAGACACCTTCTCCCAAGCAGGGCGCGAAACACTTGCTTTTAGAAAATCAATCATTGGCTTCAAATATTGATCTTTCTCCTACTCTGCTTTAATATCGATACCTGGTTCCACTTCGTCATCATCAACTTCTTCAGTCACTTTGACTTCACCTTTATGGCACCGAATTAATTCAACCTCTCTTTTAACAGTTACCAGAACTTGGCCTTTGTTGTTCCCAAACGCCATTTTATCAAAATCAATTACAAACTTCCTCGGTAGTAGATAGTCCAATGCTAATATGCATTCGTCTTCAATGTCAGCCAAGTATACTTTC
>NW_013829988.1:0-1210 GCF_000517525.1 Limulus polyphemus
ATATTTCACCAAAACCAAAGGCTATAGCCCATGTTTTTCCCAAATTTGAAAAAATAGATTTCTTCATATTTCAACAAAAAGATGCCCTTGATGTAAGACTTTCAAAATAGAGATCGTTTTATCAAAATCTCTAATAGTTATTTCATAATCTTTTATCAAACTTTCGGATAGTGTCGATTTTACTGTTGTTGTTTTTTTGTCTTCAATTCTATTATAAACAAAGAAGAGCTTTAAGAATAACATCATTCAAAAGAAAATTCCAACTATAGAAGACCATATAGTCTTCTTATCATATGAACTCCACCTTTTGGATTGTTTTTACTCTGAGTTAGCGGCTAAAAAATGTACTTTGAAAAACATTATCTCCCTATAAATTCTATTTTGAAAGTCTTACATCAAGGGCATCTTTTTATTGAAATATGAAGAAAATCTATTTTTTTCAAAATTTGGGAAAACATGGGCTATAGCCTTTTGGTTTCAGGTGAAAATATGAATTTTTTAGGAAAATGGAAAAAAAGTGTTTTTTTGACGCAAAATTAATAGATCCTTTTATCAAAATCTCTAATAGTTATTTCATAATCTCTTATCAAACTTTCGCATAGTGTCGATTTTACTGTTGTTGTTTTTTTGTCTTCAATTATATTATAAACAAAGAAGAGCTTTAAAAATAACATCTTTCAAACAAAATTCCAACTATAGAAAACCATGTAATCTTCTTATCATATGAACTCCACCTTTTGGATTGTTTTTACTCTGGGTTAACGAAAGTACATTTTTTAGCATTTATAATGAGATAATGTTTTTCGTCAATGCTATAATGTTTCAATTTTTTGTTTTCCGACGAAATAAGCACTATCGGGTATTTTTCTATTAATTTTGCGTCAAAAAAACACTTTTTTTCCATTTTCCTAAAAAATTCATATTTTCACCTGAAACCAAAGGCTATAGCCCATGTTTTTTCCTAAATTTTGAAAAAAATAGATTTTCTTCATATTTCAACAAAAAGATGCCCTTGTATTTGAAAGTCTTACATGGAGATCCTTTTATCGAAATCTCTAATAGTTATTTCATAATCTCTTATTAAACTTTCGGATAGTGTCGATATTACTGTTGTTGTTTTTTTGTCTTCAATTATATTATAAACAAAGAAGAGCTTTAAGAATAACATCATTCAAACAAAATTCCAACTATAGAAAATCATGTAGTCTTC
>NW_013829989.1:0-1397 GCF_000517525.1 Limulus polyphemus
ATATTACAAATGTCAGAAACAGACATATTACTGATTTCAGAAATAGACATATTACTGATGTCAGAAACAGATATATTACTAATGTCAGAAAAAGGTTTATTACTAATGTCAGAAACAGACATATTACTAATGTAAGAAACAGATATATTACTAATGTCAGAAACAGACATATTACTGATGTCAGAAACAGATATATTACTAATGTCAGAAACAGATATATCACTAATGTCAGAAAACAGAGTAATATGTCTGTTTCTGACATTAGTAATATGTCTGTTTCTGATATCAGTAATATGTCTGTTTCTGACATTAGCAATATGTCTGTTTCTGACATCAGTAATATGTCAGTTTCTGACATTAGTAAAATATCTGTTTCTGACATTAGTAATATGTCTGTTTCTGATATCAGTAATATATCTGTTTCTGACATGAGTATAATGTCGGTTTCTGATATCAGTAATATATCTGTTTCTGATATCAGTAATATGTCTGTTTCTGACATTAGTAATATGTCTGTTTCTGATATTAGTAATATGTCTGTTTCCGACATTAGTAATATGTCTGTTTCTGAGATTAATAATATATTTGTTTCTGACATCAGTAACATATCTGTTTCTGACATTAGTAATATACCTGTTTCTGACATTAGTAATATATCTGTTTCTGATCTATATCTGTTTCTGACATTAGTGATATGTCTGTTTCTGACATTAGTAATATGTCTGTTTCTGACATTATTTGTTTCTGGTAATATATCTGTTTCTGACATTAGTAATATGTCTGTTTCTGATATCAGTAATATGTCTGTTTCTGACATTAGTAATATGTCTGTTTCTGACATTAGTAATATGTATGTTTCTGATATCAGTAATATATCTGTTTCTAGTAATATGTCTGTTTCTGCTGACATAGTGATATGTCTGTTTGATATCAGAAACAGACATATCACTGATATCAGAAACAGACATATCACTGATATCAGAATATATCTGTTTCTGACATTAGTAATATGTCTGTTTCTGATATCAGTAATATATCTGTTTGTTTCTGACATTAGTGTGTATCTGACCTTAGTAATATATCTATCTGTTTCTGACATTAGTAATATATCTGTTTCTGACATTAGTAATATATCTGTTTCTGATATCAGTAATATGTGTTTCTGACATTAGTAATATAGTAATATGTCTGTTTCTGACATTAGTAATATATCTGTTTCTGACATTAGTAATATATCTGTTTCTGACATTAGTGATATGTCTGTTTCTGACATCAGTAATATATCTGTTTCTGACATTAGTAATATATCTGTTTCTGACATTAGTAATATATCTGTTTCTGACTTTAGTAATATGTCTGTTTCTGACATTAGTAATATATGTGGTCAGAAACAGACA
>NW_013829990.1:0-426 GCF_000517525.1 Limulus polyphemus
ATCCTGTGCTTATGGACAACGTTGTTTAAGTCAGTTTTATTGGTGGCATTCTGTGCTTATGGACAACGTTGCTTATATCAGTTTTATTGGTGGCATTCTGTGCTTATGGACAACGTTGTTTAAGTCAGTTTTATTGGTGGCATCCTGTGCTTATGGTCAACGTTGTTTATGTCAGTTTTATTGGGAGCATTCTGTGCTTATGGACAACGTTGTTTAAGTCAGTTTTATTATTTTATAGCCCAAGAGTTGGCGGTGGGTGGTGATAACTAGCTGCCTTCCCTCTAGTCTTATACAGCTAAATTAGGGACGGCTAGCGCAGATAGCCCTCGTGTAGATTTGTGCGAAATTCAAAACAAACAAATTCTAAAATATTTCATTTTTTTTTCGCTGTTATTTGAGCAGTAGGTGGCGACATGTGTCTGATAG
>NW_013829991.1:0-431 GCF_000517525.1 Limulus polyphemus
CCGTTTTTCGGAGTGTTTTTAGTTTGTACTATAAAGACTTCCACCATCCGTTTCTCGGAGTGTGTTTTAGTTGGTACTATAAAGACTTCCACCATCCGTTTCTCGGAGTGTTTTTAGTTTATACTATAAAGACTTCCACCATCCGTTTTTCGGAGTGTTTTTAGTTTATACTATAAAGATTTCCACCATCCGTTGATCGGAGTGTGTTTTAGTTAGTACTATAAAGACTTCCACCATCCGTTGATCGGAGTGTTTTAGTTTATACTTTAAAGACTTCCACCATCCGTTTTTCGGAGTGTTTTTAGTTTGTACTATAAAGACTTCCACCATCCGTTTTTCGGAGTGTTTTTAGTTTGTACTATAAACACTTCCACCATCCGTTTTTCGGAGTGTTTTAGTTTATACTATAAAAGACTTCCACCATCCGTTTT
>NW_013829992.1:0-688 GCF_000517525.1 Limulus polyphemus
AAATGTTCTTAAAGTGAAAGAAAAGTATCAAAAGTATACTTGTTTGTTTGAAGTTAAGCACAAAGCTACACAATGGGCTATCTGTGCTCTGCTTTCTAGGGTTGTAAGTCTGCGGACACACCACTGTACCACTGGGGGGCAACAGTATGGCATATCACTGCAAATTCAACAAGTGTTTTTTTTTGGTTTGTTTTGTTTTTCTGCAATGTGTGTTTGTGTGTTTTCTTATATCAAAGCCACATTGGGCTATCTACTGTGTACACCTAGGGGATTTTTCTGAAATAAGCAGTAAAAATAAAACAATATAAAATAGCGACTATATATATAATGTGTGGTAAATAACTCCTGAATTTGTTTGTTAAGCACAAAGCTACATACTGGGTTATCTGTGCTGTGCCCATCATGAATGTGGAAACCAGATTGTTAAGCATTATAAATCCTCAGAATTACCTTGAGCCATTAGGAGGCAGCTCCTGAATTATGGGATTTTATGTTATGTTTCGATGAGAAATGTAAAATATATGTATTTTTTTTCTATTGTGCTGAATTTGGTGATAATCAATATTGCAAGTTAAAAAAGTAAACTGAAACTGTAACCAATGTAAAGTAAATGACGGTGAAGATAGCAAGACAACAAGTAGGTTACGAAGAAGACGGGAACGAACATGCAATGAAACGAGACTGGAAG
>NW_013829993.1:0-430 GCF_000517525.1 Limulus polyphemus
CATTATAATGCCCCCACGGCTGAAAGGGCGAGCATGTTTGGTGTGACGGAGATTCGAACCCGCGACCCTCAGATTGTGAGTCGAGCTTCCTAATCACCTGGTCATGCCGGGCCTTCCTTATTGTAAACAGCGAAGAATGATCCAACAAACACATCCCTCAATTTTAAATCTTAAATGTTTGTGTCAGTTGACTCACAAATTCACAAATTATAAACAAGGACATTTTATTTACATCTTACAGAAAATCCTTTTTTTCTACAATAAAAAGTATAGAATTTAATTTAATTTTACCAAAAAAAAAGATAATGTTTATCAGAAAGAATTGTTTATTAAATCACAAATTTTTTTCAATTTGATTTTACCAAATATGATTATTAAGTGAACAATGATATGAAATATATAATCTAAGTTCAAATATTCATTCTAAAGT
>NW_013829994.1:0-428 GCF_000517525.1 Limulus polyphemus
TTGAGTTGGGTGTTTCATGTATGATTAAGATGGAAAACCAGTACCTAGAAACCTTTCGACAGTATGTAGGCGTCACGTGTTTGGTATACCTTTATAGGATTTGATGTACGGCTCACGTGTTTGGAAATTCTTTATACGATTTGATGAAGGCACCGTGTGTTTGGCAATACTTTATAGGATTTGATGTACGCCTCACGTGTTTGGAAATTATTTATACGATTTGATGAAGGCACCGTGTGTTTGCCAATACTTTATAGGATTTGATGTACGCCTCACATGTTTGGAAATTCTTTATACGATTTGATGAAGGCACCGTGTGTTTGGCAATACTTTATAGGATTTGATGTACGCCTCACGTGTTTGGAAATTTTTTATAGGATTTGATGAAGGCACCATGTGTTTGGCAATACTTTATATGATTTGAGGAA
>NW_013829995.1:0-429 GCF_000517525.1 Limulus polyphemus
GATAGCTTTTAATTTTATAAGAAAGAATTTGCAAAACAAAGGAGCCGTTGGAAATGACTAACAATATGTTTTAAACACAGACTTCTCATTCTAAAAACATAAACTAATACAATTTTTATATTATTAACTTTTCCAACTTTATAGAATTTTTTTTTGTTTTACTCATGATGCACATTGGTAAAAATGTAATTTTTAATTTCAGAATTGGTTTTACCGTCTCTATTGTATAATCAACTTACACGAATAGAGATAGTTTGCAGATGTAGCGGAAGGCTGAAAACTTTGCTTAATGCAAAAAAGAATATTTATATATAAGTGTTTAATTGTTAGATCATAGAGAGCATGTTTGAAAGTTTGGAAGAAAGTAAAAAAAAATTAAGTAAATAAGACGAAATCATTCTTACAGTACTGTCATAACATCTAAATACC
>NW_013829996.1:0-429 GCF_000517525.1 Limulus polyphemus
ACGGTTGTTATTCATGCAAATGATGATATAAACAGTACCTGGAACACTACGATGTCTGTTGTATCTCAGCAGGCCTGATTAGGGTAAGGCTTCGTCGACGTAGGGTATATCAGATATAGTGTGGTTAATATATTATTACATATTCTTCTTCGCTTTCATTCATAAGTTGGCCCGGCATGGCCAGGTGGATAAGGCGCTCGACTCGCAATCTGAGGATCGCGGGTTCGAATCCCCGTCACACCAAACATGCTCGCCCTTTCAGCCGTGGGGGCGTTATAATGTGACGGTCAATCCCACTATTCGTTGGTAAAAGAGTAGCCCAAGAGTTGACGGTGGGTGGTGATGACTAGCTGCCTTCCCTCTAGTCTTACACTGCTAAATTAGGGACGGCTAGCGCAAATAGCCCCTGTGTAGCTTTGCACGAAATTC
>NW_013829997.1:0-828 GCF_000517525.1 Limulus polyphemus
GTCTCTTCTGGCGCGTAATGCGTGTGAACCATTTTTGGACTGAATTGTTACGGGTGATGAAAAATGTATTCTCTATATGAATATTAGATGCCAAAAACAATGGCCCAGTCTTAGACAAAAAACCACTTCCAACCCCAAAACCTGGACTTCATCCCCAGAAAGTGATGTTTTGCATTTGGTGGAACATAAAATGAGTAATTCATTTCAAACTCCTCAATACACAGCTAACTGTCAATGCAGAGATCTGTAGTCAGCAACTGGAACGTTTAAATCAAGCCCTTCATCCGAAATGCCCTTCACTCGTCAATCGGAAAGATGTTCTTCTCCACGACAATGCACGTCCACATGTGGCACGTTTGATGCAACACGAGATTGTGGAGTTAGGTTGGGAAGTTCTCCCTCACCCACCATATTCTCCAGACATGGTAAAAGATGGTAATCTGATGGATGTCGATGTCCTCTTTAACACCTTCCACATTTGCATACGTTTTCCCATTAAGATGGTGTTGCAGCGAACGAACTTTGAAGCAAAAAGCCCAAGTGATTTCTTTAATCAGGGCATTAACAGCCTGATTGTAAGATGGAAAAGCATCATCGATAAGAATGGAGACTATTGCATTTAATAAATGTTTTGTTTTGATATATAACTTGTTAGGCCCGGCATGACCAGGTGGTTAGGGCACTCGACTCGCAATCTGAGGGTTGCGGGTTCGAATCCCCGTCCCGACAAACATGCTCGCCCTTTCAGCCGTGGGGGCGTTATAATGTGACAGTCAATCCCACTATTCGTTGGTAAAAGAGTAGCCCAAGAGTTGGCGGTGGGTGGTG
>NW_013829998.1:0-983 GCF_000517525.1 Limulus polyphemus
ACCGTCACATTATAACGCCCCCAAGGCTGAAAGGGCGAGCATGTTTGGTGTGACAGGGATTCGAACACGCGACTCTCAGACTGCGAGTCGAACAGACCAGAAAATCATGAACTCTGAAGACAGAGTTATCTTTTTCTGTGACAGGTGGTACGCTCAAAATTTTGTCCAAGCCGCTGTGGATTTTCCGAACATTTGAAATATCCACATATAATGTCATTTTTGAAATTGTAAAAAGATGTAGTTTTAAAGAACATATTAGATTTCTCCTTTCTGGTTTTCCAGTAAAGCTTGCGCTAAAATCATGGTTTTGATATACGCGGTAGATATTAAATGAATATTAATATCATTATGCCAGACTCGTTAATCATTAACAGATAAACATGGTTGACTACCAGTCACTATCTGACCGATACTTACATGTAGTTAATGTAAAAAGGCCGTAAAGTTAAACACTGTTAAGAAGTAGTATTGCATCTATTGTTCCTTTAGGCATTTACTGTGGAGACCAATTGTTATTATCGTTTGTTACTTAGCCATTAAGCCCTGTCATTTTAGATTAATTTGTCTTTACCATCTTCACGTATCTGAAACAAAAACCGTCATCAAACTGCACATTAGTTTTTCGTTACAAAAAACATGCTCTTCAATCATTCAGACATTATGTTCTATAAAGGTCCATTCTACGTTATGTCAAATCTCTCCTCTGCATGTACTTCGCTAGGTTGCCTTCGTTAACGACTGATCACTTGGGAGAGTGTATACTGCTGATAGTCAATAACTCAATCATTCAGACATTATGTTCTATAAAGGTCCAATCTACGTTATGTCAAATCTCTCCTCTGCATGTACTTCGCTAGGTTGCCTTCGTTAACGACTGATCACTCGGGAGAGTGTATATTGCTGATAGTCAATAACTCAATCATTCACAAGTTTTTATCTCACTGCTGGCCCGGCATGGCCAGGTGGATAAGGCGCTCGACTCA
>NW_013829999.1:0-426 GCF_000517525.1 Limulus polyphemus
TGTGGGGGGGGGGGGGTCTGAATAAATTAACCATTTAATCTACCAATATTACATGAATATACACCAATATTCAGTTCCACAGTTAGTCACTTCAGGTCTAAAGCTAGTTACAACTTTTAGTTCCACAGTTAGTCACTTCAGGTCTAAAGCCAGTTATAACTTTCAGGTCCACAGTTAGTCACTTCAGGTCTAAAGCTAGTTACAACTTTTAGTTCCACAGTTAGTCACTTCAGGCCTGAAGCTAGTTGCAACTTTCAGGTCCACAGTTAGTCACTTCAGGTCTAAAGCTAGTTACAACTTTTAGTTCCACAGTTAGTCACTTCAGGTCTGATGCTAGTTGCAACTTTCAGGTCCACAATTAGTCACTTCAGGTATGAAGCTAGTTGCAACTTTCAGGTCCACAGTTAGTCACTTCAGGTCTGAAGC
>NW_013830000.1:0-429 GCF_000517525.1 Limulus polyphemus
CGCTTTTGCAAAATTACTTTCTTTCAGTTAATACAGAATAAGAGAAAACTTTTAACCATACTTAAAACTAAGGAGACAGTACATGTTGACCTTTTCAGCATAAGTTGGAGAATCTCTAATGTTTCTTATCATATGATTTGCAAAATTTACATTAATTTCACCCATATATACGTTTTAACAAGTTATAAGTGTGCGTGCATCATATGTTATTGAGAAGTAGCAGAAGCTACTATAATATTGATATATCGCCTCATACTCGTTTTCCATCATCTAAATTCCTTAGAATGATGTTGACATATCTGTCTCACATCTGACTTTCATAATCCCAGTTCCTTAAAATGATGTTGACATAAGTGTCTCACATCTGACTTTCATAATCCCAGTTCCTTAAAATGATGTTGACATAAGTGCCTCACATCTGACTTTCAT
>NW_013830001.1:0-429 GCF_000517525.1 Limulus polyphemus
CTCAAATTGTGCTCAATATGCTTCCCACGGTGCCTTCCCATCGAATTCCAGTGGCTTCCTTCATATTAGATCACCCCTGTTGCTGACATTCATATCTGGGATGTGACTTCTAACAGGACTGAAGATGTCTGCATTAGGGTTTGGCTGCGGGGTCTGGAAGGGGCTTCCCATTGCCTGAGGCTGATTAGGTCGATGGTTAATATATCCTCCTTGAGTAAAAGACAATAAATCATCCTTTAATGTATTTAATTCACTTTGAAATTTACTAATCTTTTCCATTTGTACTTCTTCTTTCCTTTCTTGTTCCAGTTGCCACTGGTGCTGGTTTTCTTGCCACTGCTGTAGTCTCTCGTCTTGTTCATTTTCTTTCTCCTCCAACCACTGCTGTAGTCTCTCTTCTTGATTAAAACTAGTTTATTCTTTCTCGAT
>NW_013830002.1:0-422 GCF_000517525.1 Limulus polyphemus
CCGACAATGTGCGAGGAAGAAAAGACAAAAAAATGGCGCATATGTAGATTGTAAGACACGTGCTTCCGGTGTGTAATTTGGTCACGTTATGTGAGTGAACGTCAACATAATATATATACAAATTCATAACATATACCTTCCCTGTACAGTTTCAAATTTCCACCAAACTAAGATCGTGTTGTTGTTGTTTTTTTGTTAAAAAAAGTAGCAAGAATTGTGAATAACAATTTAGTTTAGTTGTTGCTGATGTTTGTGTTCGGAGTTCGAAATTATCCCTTGCAGTAGATTTCCCAAACCTGTGTTTTACTGATATTTTAAAACTTTTCTGCTGGACATCAGTGGACCCTTGTTATCATTAAAAAATTGCATACCTTCCAAACTAACAATACAATAACATTAATTGTCTTCTCTCTTGTCCGATA
>NW_013830003.1:0-429 GCF_000517525.1 Limulus polyphemus
AATAACTTTCAAAATCTATAAGAGTTTAACTTTTCAACGTCCTCCATCGTAACATTAACCTTATTAAACCTTCTTATGAAAGATATTGTACAGATATAAGACGGTATGTAAAGGCTGTATACAGATATAAGATTGTATGTAAAGGCTGTATACAGATATAAGATTGTATGTAAATATTGTTTAGAGATATTACACTTTATGTAACGATTGTGTACAGATATAAGACTGTATGTAAAAATTGTGTACAGATATAAGACTGTATGTAAAGGCTGTATACAGATATAAGACTGTATGTAAAGATTGTGTACAGGTATAAGGCCGTGTGTAAATACTGTGTACAGATATACGGCTGTATGCAAAAACTGTGTACAGATATATGACTGTATGCAAAGATTGTCTACGGGTATAAGACTGTATGCAAAGACTGTG
>NW_013830004.1:0-428 GCF_000517525.1 Limulus polyphemus
GTGTAATATAATTAGATGTGTACTGCCAGCATCTTTCTCTTCTTCACCTGAAGCCAAAATCCTGATGCACAATGCCCTCATCACCAGAACAAACTTAATCATCCAGCTCCAATTCCCGGAGAAATCATTTCTCAAGAAGCTCATCAGTGAAATAGAGTTTTGTTGTGGTACTACTGTGTTAATTAAAGTATATGCTATTACGTACACCACTGATGTGCAAATTCATGTCCGTCAATTTGCTGCAGTATACAGCCATTTTACATATTCCTGTTGACACTGATATTTGAACTAAGTGGAGGATTGTATATCATATTCATTAGTTTTCAAATTCGATGACGAGGAACCCACTTTGAGACTAATAATGGCTGGAGACGGCTTGAATGGGTAATGAAGAAAAACTTTAATATAACAGCAAATGTACAACGTTT
>NW_013830005.1:0-429 GCF_000517525.1 Limulus polyphemus
ATTCACATAGTCTCCTCCATCTCAACAGTATATCCAGTATTCACACAGTCTCTATCTCAATAGTATCTCCAGTATTCACACATTCTCCTCCATCTCAACAGTATCTCCAGTATTCACACAATCTCCAGCTCAATAGTTTCTCCAGTATTCACACAGTTTCCTCCATCTCAACAGTATCTCCAATATTCACACAATCTCTATCTCAATAGTATCTCCAGTATTCACACATTCTCCTCCATCTCAACAGTATCTCCAGTATTCACACAATCTCTATCTCAACAGTATCTCCAATATTCACACAATCTCTATCTCAACAGTATCTCCAATATTCACACAATCTCCATCTCAACAGTATCTCCAGTATTCACATAGTCTCCATCTCAGTAGTATATCCAGTATTCACACAGTCTCCTCCATCTCAACAGTATC
>NW_013830006.1:0-785 GCF_000517525.1 Limulus polyphemus
CTTCATATGTTGTGTCCTTGTTGACTCTTTGTCTCAGGTAAGAAGTTAAGTAAGGAGTGAGGTTTCCAAACGTTAGTGGTGTTCCGATTGACAGATAAATCAGGAAACATCCACCAACTGATATGAAGGGTCGAACTTCCATTCTGCTAACTTTTATATACGAATAATTTTAGTACTTTATAGTTTTAAAACACGCATAAAAACAGTAAAACATGTGATAATCAAGATTATAACGAATTTATCTAATGAACTATAGAATTGCAACCGTAAAATGTGTATCTAGTATTCGGTGTTAAATGCGCTGTCATTATTTTCAACAATTCTTCGGTATTATAGAATTATAGGTATGAAACGGAGTGTAAAGATGACGTCAAAATATATTTTTTTTTATGTCAAAAGCAAATAATACAAAACGTAAAAATGCTTTAGATATTATTCAAAAATACCCTGTTTCCAACATCAGTCAATTTCAAATGAAAATTTGTTTCTTCTAAATAGCAAGAAATTTAAGCTTTTTGCATTATAAATTTATGCCTTGAGACATTGTTCACAGGTTTTGTAAGAAGGTTTTGCTTATGCTATTGTTGCCCCCGTATATGCGAACTGTGCCAAAGAGGAATATATTTACCATGATTATTACAGAATGTAGAATCACAGGACACTATTTTGAATAATATAGCCTTCAATATTACCTAGAGAAACGGAAATCTCATATAGGAACAACGCATTTAGGACCTCAATTGATCCAATACTATCGCATACGTCATTAGAAGGTCTGAACATAA
>NW_013830007.1:0-600 GCF_000517525.1 Limulus polyphemus
GGAATTAGGGAAATCTGAGTTATAAGATCCGTTAGTATTGGACAATGATTAAAGACACAAGGAATACAAGAAATCTGAGTTATAAGATCTGTTAGCATTGAACAATGATTCAAGACACAAGGAATACAGGAAATATGAGTTATCACATCTGTTCGTATTGTACAATGATTAAAGACTCAAGGAATAAAGGAAATCAGAGTCGTAAGATCTATTAGTATTGGACAATGATTCAAGAGACAAGGAATACAGGAAATCATAGTAGTAAGATCTGTTCGTATTAAACAATGATTGAAGACACAACGAATACAGGAAATTGTTAGTTATAAGATCTGTTCGTATTGGACAATGATTCAAGACACAAGGAATAAAGAAAATCTGAGTTATAAGATCTGTTAGTATTGGATAATTATTCAAGACACAAGGAATACAGGAAATCATGAGTTATAAGATCTGTTAGTATTGTATAATGATTCAAGACACAAGGAATTCAGGAAATATGAGTTGTAAGATCTGTTCGTATTGGACAATGATTCAAGACACAAGGAATAAAGTAAATCTGAGTTATGAGATCTTTTCGTATTGGACAATGATTCAAAACAC
>NW_013830008.1:0-429 GCF_000517525.1 Limulus polyphemus
ATCTGTTGTCTTTTACACAAGGAGGATACATTGACCATCGACTTAATCAGCCCCAGACAATGGCAAGCCTCTTACAGAGCCCGCAGCTAAACCCTAATGCAGACATATTCAGTCCCGTTAGAAGTCACATCCCAGATATGAATGTCAGTAATAGGAGTGATCCAGTGCGAAAGAAGCCACAAGAATTCGATGGGAAGGCACCGTGGAAAGCATATAGAGCACAGTTTGAGTTACTGGTAGAGATGAATGGATGGACAGAGGAGCAGAAAGCTGTATATCTGGCAACGAGCTTGAAGGGACAACCACTGGAAATACTTGGACAGTTGACAGCAGCTGACAGACACAACTATAGAGCACTGGTAGAGGCTCTGGAACTCAGATACGGAACCCAGAATCAGTCAGAAGTCTACAGGGCCAGGTTTAGGGCGA
>NW_013830009.1:0-426 GCF_000517525.1 Limulus polyphemus
AGTAAGAACGTTTTTTTTTGTTGTTAATTTAAATGAAATCACACTTAATACTAGAATGTTCAGGAAGAACGTTTTTGTTGTTGTTAATTCAAATGAAATCACACTTAATACTAGAATGTTCAGGAAGAACGTTTTTGTTGTTGTTAATTCAAATGAAATCACACTTAATACTAGAATGTTCTTGAAACAAGTATGATTCTGTAACATTTTGGATAATGTACTGCAAAATTGTACACGATCCTTGACGTAACGTGAAGAATAACTTAGAAAGTATATATACTTTGAATTATTTATAGAAAGTTTATTGTGCTAGTGCAGGCCCAGCATGACCAGGTGGTTAGGGCGCTCGACTCGCACTCTGTGGGTCGCGGGTTCGAATCCCCGTCACACCAAACATGCTCGCCCTTTCAGCCTTGGGAGCACTAT
>NW_013830010.1:0-428 GCF_000517525.1 Limulus polyphemus
GTAAACATCTAAGGAATATGGGAAAACTCCATAAAGAAGGTGTTTGGGTGCCACACGAACTCCCCGATGATCATCGTTTCCAACGTGTGAACGTTGCTTCGTCTCTTCTGGCGCGTGAACCATTTTGGGACAGAGTTGTCATCGATGATGAAAAATGGATTCTCTATGCAAATATTAAACGCCAAAAACAATGGCTCAGTCCTAGAGAAAAACCACTTCCAACCCCAAAACCTGGATTCCATCCGCAGAGAGTGATGCTTTTCATTTGGTGGGACATCAAAGGAGTAATTCATTTCGAACTCCTCAATCTACAGCGAACTGTCAATGCAGAGATCTACAGTAAGCAACTGGAAAGTTTAAATCAAGCCCTTATTCAGAAACGCCCTTCACTCGTCAGTCGGAAAGGTGTTCTTCTCCACGACAATGCG
>NW_013830011.1:0-774 GCF_000517525.1 Limulus polyphemus
AACGAATAGTGGGATTGACCGTCACATGATAACGCCCCATGGCTGAAAGGGCGAGCATGTTTGGTGTGACGGGGATTCGAACCCGCGACCCTCAGATTACGAGTCGAGCGCCTTAACCACCTGGCCATGCCGGGCCTATAGATTTAGTATTAACCTAAAGTGGCCGAACCTCGTGAGATGCTGTTAGGATTATGACCGAAAATATCGAAAACAGCGAGGGTATCCAAATGATGATTTCAAGCATTTTAATAATTACAGGTTTTCAGTTTTTGATTTTATGCTGACTTATGGCATTATTTACTTCTTTTCAGTTTGCTATAGCTTCATTAACTTATACTTTACTTTTTAATTATAATTCACTTAGATGGCTTACTTTTGATTTGAAGTTTTTCATATTACATTAGTCATTACTGTCCAAGCCAGCCGACATGGGGGGGGGGCAGAGGGAGCAACTGTCCAAGGGCCCGGGCGAATGAAACTTGCTTATGTCGTAAAGCCCGCAAAGCATCTTTAGGCTATATCTTCATTTAATGATAAAATGCATAGTTTTTGGCTTTTCTTTGCATATAGACGCTTGATACATTAAGAATGACTGAAATAATAATTTGAGTAATAATCAATATGTATTTGTTACTTTATAGATTTAATAGATATTTGTTGTTAATTTATTAACGTTTTTACGCTTATACTGTGAGCTAGAAACGGCTGTTGCTATGATTTTGCCTTGTTTATGAGCTCGTTGTTGTCCTACTTTGGGATATTCTTTTTAATAAG
>NW_013830012.1:0-538 GCF_000517525.1 Limulus polyphemus
AGCTTTAAACACATAACAGTATACATTTATTTATATTTAAATTTTATTGTTTTATTGCCCTTTGAGCCCCGTCTCATTACTATTTGGACCATTATAAGTTGTAAATCACTCAGTGAATATGCAGCTCCTGTTATGCTATTGAATTCCATTATGCATAAATTACTTGCAAGCGTACCTCGTGAAAATTTTTTATTATATTATTATTATTAACTTCACCTAATCTAATCTTAACTAAAATAAAAATTTCCTATTTTTACATCTTAGTTAGTTTTATAATAATAAATAATGAATACATGTGAAAAACAAGAAAAAAAGTACTCACCTGGGTCTTCTTTTTGCTGTTGATGACACTTAACACTACTTTTTTCACTAATGGTAGTAGTGCACTAAATAATTTTTGTATTTAATTAAATAATGCACCAAAGAACATCTTGGCTGTCTTAATCACCAAACCAAAGTTTTAGAAGTCAAGTGAACCATGTTGCTTTAAGCCTTACTTTCATTTTGATTTTTGAAATACAGAATGTTTTCAAAACAC
>NW_013830013.1:0-427 GCF_000517525.1 Limulus polyphemus
TTGGTGTCAGAGAGTGGGACAAGAAAAAAAATGGAAACGAGAAGCGGCAAATCAAACTACAGCTTAGCAGACTTGATGGCAGCAATACAAGAACAGCAAAAGATACAAGGACGAGAAGAGAAACAAGAAAAGAAATTACAGCAGTTCTTGGAGGAAAAAGGAAAGAAACAAGTAGAGAGATTACAGCAGCTGTTGGAGGAAAAAGAAAAGAAACAAGAAGAAAAATTACAGCAGTTGTTAGAGGAAAAAGAAAATAAACAAGAAGAGAGATTAACAGCAGTTGCAAAAAACCTACAACAATGGCAGCTCGAACAGCAAAATAAACAAGAGAGACTTCAGCAGTGGTTGGAGGAAAAAGAAAAGAAACAGGAAGAGAGACTACAGCAGTGGCAACTGGAAGAAGAAAGGAAACAGGAAGTACAAACGG
>NW_013830014.1:0-429 GCF_000517525.1 Limulus polyphemus
ATAATATGTCCAAATAGCTAGTATCGTTCTATGACCCACTGTTGACTTTAGTCTGCAGTCGTGTTAATTAACTCTTCTATTTACAACATATCTACATGTGTTTTTTAACTCCGAGTGGATTAAATAGGACCAAATAACTAGTATTGTTCTATGACCCACTGTAGAATTTAGTCTGCAGTCAATGTGTTAACAAACTCATCTATTTACAACATATCGACATGTGTTTTTTTAAGTCCGAGTGGATTAAATAGGAAACAATAACTAGCATCGTTCTAAGACCCACTATTGAGTTTATTGTGCAGTCAATGTGTTAATTAACTCATCTATTTACAAAAGATCTACATGGGTTTCCTTAAGTCCGACTGGATTAAATAGGACCCAATAGCTAGTATCGTTCTATGACCCACTGTTGGCTTTAGTCTGCAGTCG
>NW_013830015.1:0-499 GCF_000517525.1 Limulus polyphemus
CGATTTCCCTTTTTTTTCCCTTCAGGTATAATAAACAGAAGAAGGGCTTTAAATATAAGATTATTCAACCCCAATCACCCCTATCTAACAGATCATGACGTCTTATTACAAAATAGACCACACCTTTTGGATTATGTTTACTCTGAATTAACAAAAGTTTTATTCCTCTTATAATAATACTTTTTCGTTAATGTTATAATGTCTGAATTTTGAATTTTCTGCCGAAATAAACACTAGCCGTTATTCTTATATTAATTGTTCTTCCAAAAAGCACTGTTTTTAAGTTTCAAAAAATTGCTATTTTTGAAAAAATTTATTTTTCTTCATATTTCAATACAAAGATGCCCTTGATGATCACTATTCAGGATGGACATCCTTTCATGGAAATTTCCAATATTATTCCATAATCCTATATCAAAATATGCGAGCTTCGATTTTTCTTTTTTTTACCTGAAGGAAGTAATAAACAAAAGAAGGGCTTTTAAATATAAGATTATTC
>NW_013830016.1:0-427 GCF_000517525.1 Limulus polyphemus
TATCTAGTATATTGGTTTAACATTCTGTGTTTTGGTTGGTTAGATTCAGTATATTATCTATTATACTTGTTTAACATACCGTGTTTTGGTTGGTTAGGTTCTGTATATTATCTAGTATACTTGTTTAACATACTGTGTTTTGGTTGGTTAGGTCCTGTATATTATCTAGTATACTTGTTTAACATACTGTATTTTGGTTGGTTGGGTTCTGTATATTATCTAGTATATTGGTTTAACATACTGTGTTTTGGTTGGCTACGTTCTGTATATTATCTAGTATACTTGTTTAACATACTGTGTTTTGGTAGGTTAGGTTCTGTATATTATCTAGTATACTTGTTTAACATACTGTGTTTTGGTTGGTTAGGTTCTGTATATTATCTAGTATACTTGTTTAACATACTGTGTTTTGGTAGGTTAGGTTCAG
>NW_013830017.1:0-429 GCF_000517525.1 Limulus polyphemus
TTTAATAACGATTTTAATTTAGGGCTGGGTTTTTGAGAGAATTTGACGTTGACAGGAATATTGTGTTTAATGGCTAGTTTTGTCCAGTTGTCAATAATTCTTGAGCTGGTTTCATGGACAAGAGGTAAACTGCAGTGTAATGTTCTGTTGTTGGGTTTGTTAGTATCAATTTTGTTCGTGAGTTGAGTTTTGTTGTGGGGAATGTTGGAGAGTTTTTCAACAATAGCTGGTGGAAATTTATTGGTGTGAATAAAGGAATGCTTTATGTGGTTGATTTCTTCATCTATGTAGTCCATTGAACAGAGTCTTGTGGCTGTGTTTATGAGATTTTTCAGTGTATTGATTTTTGTGTGGTGTCATGAGTGGAATTCCAGGAAATGTAGAGGTCGGTGTGTGTGTGTTCTTAAGGTGAATTTTGGTTTTAAACTG
>NW_013830018.1:0-456 GCF_000517525.1 Limulus polyphemus
CCCATATCATCAGTTTCTTCAAATTGAAATGTTTCTTTACAATAAAAGAATTCTTAGTGTGGATGGTTAGTTAAGAATGTTTGTTGTTTTTTATAGGAATCAGATTTCACTGTTATAACCTCTAGTTATAATCTCTGACTTAAGAGGGCAGCAGTAATGTATTTAAATTTCCCCTTTGGCTAGTAATTTCATTTGTTTAGCAACAGAAGGTGTGTGGATTCTACAGTAACCATCTTCCAATGAAAATATGATGTATTGTGACCAGTGAAATTCTGTAATTGGCCAGTCAAACATTACTTTCGCATGGTAATGTGATGTAATTATGCAAATAAGATTTAGTCGTTTAAGAGTCTGTGAGTACCATTGGTTCGATTAATAAACCAAATATCCAATGGTAAAAAATAGGACAACTGTTGATCACATGCAACTCTTAGTTTCAGTGTATATTTGTTGATG
>NW_013830019.1:0-429 GCF_000517525.1 Limulus polyphemus
GTGTGTATATATATATATATATATATATACATATATATATATACATGGTTTTGAAATGTTGTATATTCTTGAAATTCCTAGATAAATATTGGATCACTGTTTGAATAAAAGACAAGTCACACTCATTAACCAACTCCCAAAAAACGTACATCACACATAATAGTTAAACGAACTGCCTAAATATCATGTTAGTGTCACCTATATAATGTGTAAAGTTTAGTATACTCTAATCCCTTATAGTGATGGCACACAATGAGACACACATTCGACATATAATGCTGTTTGAATACAAGAAGGGAAACAACGCCCCTGTAGCCACAAAGAAGATCAAAGAAGTTTATGGAAATGTTTTGAACATTCGTAAGTGTCAACGATGGTTCAGCAAATTTCATTCAGGTGATTTTAGCCTTAAAAACTGCAATGGCAGGG
>NW_013830020.1:0-429 GCF_000517525.1 Limulus polyphemus
TACCCCTGATGTGACTGTTACCGACGATAGGACATTTCCTGATGAAGCAGATGAACCCCACGTGAAGTCAGAAGCCAACAAGACGGAAACCAGTACGGGAAAAGATACGTCCCGTAAAATTAAGAGACTTTGTTGAATTGTAATTTTGTGATTGTAATTCTGTACATTTAATTAAGTTATTGTTAAATGTTATTGGTTTATTGTATGTGGCTATTGTTCGGGATGAACAATACTAAGGAGGGTGCAGTGTTGCGTCAGCGAGATCACGTGACTATTGCCACGCCACCTGCTTTCTAGAACTATCCTGTTCCTTTGGGAGTGCTCTAGCATTTACTAGATTGGGGAGTGGTCTGGTATATATAAGAGTGTGACAACGTGACGGAATAATGTGTGTGTAGGTAATGAAGTAATTGAACTGCAGTCAGAGAG
>NW_013830021.1:0-429 GCF_000517525.1 Limulus polyphemus
GCTCATGGCTTACAGTACTAGATAACCGTGAATTTGTTTACTTACAGTCTTGATAACATTGTGCTTGTTTACTTACAGGCTTGGCTTACAGTACTAGATAACCTTGTGCTTGTTTACTTATGCTCATGGTTTACATTACTAGATAACCGTGAATTTGTTTACTTATGGTCATGGCTTACAGGACTAGATAACCTTGAATTTCTTTACTTATGGTCATGGCTTACAGTAGTAGAAAACCTTGTGTTTGTTTACTTATGGTCATGGCTTACAGGACTAGATAACCTAATATTGTGTTTGTTTACTTATAGTAATGGCTTACAGTACTAGATAACCTAATCTTGTGTTTGTTTACTTATAGTCATGGTTTACAGTACTAGATAACCTAATCTTGTGTTTGTTTACTTATGGTCATGGCTTACAGGACTAGAT
>NW_013830022.1:0-428 GCF_000517525.1 Limulus polyphemus
TATGTGTTACGTATTAGAATTTCAAATAGCCCGAAATTGAGTTAACTGATAAATTTAAATTTACTAGTTAAATTGTACTTTGGATTTAGCAGTTAAGTCAGTTTATGATATTTGCCAACAAGATTGATACACAGAGTTTTCATTTTTTCAACACAAATACGTTTTAATATACGCACAATACAATTTACAATAACAGTTATTACAAATAGTTATTATAAACAACGATTTATTTGTAAACAAAAGTTTCAAAAACTTACAAGCAATATAAATTCTTCTTTCTAGTTTGGAACTTTTTCGATATCTTATCGAGGGTTCACAATGAGCGAGTTAATTACGAGTTGACGTAGGTATAATTCACTTCACAGGGAGCTAACTAGCTTTGTCCTTCGTTATTCATCAGCCACACACGCCGAGATTTCCACGATGAG
>NW_013830023.1:0-427 GCF_000517525.1 Limulus polyphemus
GCATCAGAAAATTTTGAAATTTCACATGTTAATGTTTATAGTGTCCAAATAGTTATCAAATGTTTCTTACGAGAAAACTATATTTTATCTGTTATTTCCAGTAATTAATCTCTGTATGGGTTTGGTAAATTTCACTGATCTCGCAAACACCATAAAAAAATAGAAAATAAACATAATTTATGCATCTTTCATTCTAGAATGAAGACAAATTATAACACAAAAACATAAATGTTTAGATGAAATAGTTTAAATCTCATAAGATTATACATTTATATATATATTTATTCTCTTTTTTTATTATAATGACCTTTCACTCGTGCCTGGCTAACAATACAGAAGTTACAATGACACAACTCACGTGCACTCATGTTACCATATCAAATAACGTAAAGGTGACCTTTGGTCTGTACAAAGTAACTTGGCTGTG
>NW_013830024.1:0-428 GCF_000517525.1 Limulus polyphemus
GTATAGAAGACGATAATTATCACCTCCATCATCGTATAGAAGACAGTAATTATCACCTCCATTATATATAGAAGACATAATTATCACCTCCATCATAGTATAGAAGACATAATTATCACCTCTATCATCGTATAGAAGACATAATTATCACCTCCATCATCGTATAGAAGACATAATTATCACCTCCATCATTGTATAGAAGACATAATTATCACCTCTATCATCGTATAGAAGACATAATTATCACCTCCATCATCGTATAGAAGACATAATTATCACCTCCATTATATATAGAAGACATAATTATCACCTCCATCATAGTATAGAAGACATAATTATCACCTCTATCATCGTATAGAAGACATAATTATCACCTCCATCATCGTATAGAAGACATAATTATCACCTCCATCATCGTATAGAAGACA
>NW_013830025.1:0-430 GCF_000517525.1 Limulus polyphemus
ATATCATAGAAAAAGTTTGATTTTCTTGTTCTTTTTCATTAGACGATAACTCAAAAACCAAAATAATGGTATCAACCAGTTTCACTGAGGTGACGTAGTTTCAAACGGTGTATCCACTTTTATGAATATTATTAATAATTAGTTGGAGTATTAGTCCCCCCCCCCTGGACGGAATTTATGTAAATTAAAGATTAATGAAACGTTATCTTAGGACATGAAAAGTTGCTTCCCTTATATGTTATTATTAAAAACGCAAAAACGCCAATAAAAACTGCAAAACACGAAACCACAACTTTGCATGTTTCTCCCTATAGACCCAACCAACCTTCATGCCAAATTTGGTAAAGATCCATCGACAGGGGGCGAAGTAGTGGTAAAAATCGCTCATAAAAACTGAAAATTTTGTATGTACCCCCCGCATGGACCTAAT
>NW_013830026.1:0-428 GCF_000517525.1 Limulus polyphemus
GATCCCGTGATAATTTAACAGGAGGACATCTCGGGATTAGGAAGACATTGAGCCATCTACGACAAAGATTTTACTGGATAGGTATGAGGCGAGATGTGGAAGAATGGTGCCGAACATGCAGTACATGTAGTGCTAAAAGGGGACCCAAGCATACGAGACACTCACCTTATGAAGAGTTGCCTGAGAGTGTGTCAGAGTTTGTGAAAGTGTTATCGGAAAGGATGGATGATATTCACCATCAAGTGCATTCAAAGTTGAAAACGTCTGCTGATTCGATGAAGTTAACTTATGATAAGAGATCTACTGAAGTCAGCTTTGTACAAGGAGACAAGGTATGGGTGTATAATCCCAGGAAGACCAAAGGGAAGTCTCCTAAGTTGTTTTCTCCATGGGAGGGCCCATACGACATAGTGGATCGTCTCTCAGAT
>NW_013830027.1:0-430 GCF_000517525.1 Limulus polyphemus
GAAGGCAACTAGCCATCACCACCCACCGCCAACTCTTGGGCTACTCTTTTACCAATGAATAGTGGGATTGACCGTAACATAATAATGCCACCACGGTTGAAAGGGCGAGCATGTTTGGTGGGACGGGGATTCGAACCCGCAACCCTCAGTAGAGCGCTCTAACCACCTGGCCATGCCGTTCTGGTTAAATACTATACGCGTAATAGAGACCTGTTACTTTTGGGACATCCTGTTAATGTCTTCAAATGTGTATGTAAAACTTTAACCTTTAGTATTGGGAATTAGAGTAAAATTGGAGCAGGGTGTTCTCCTTACAGTATTGAAAGTTGACTTGTAACTAAGATATATTTTATGCATTCCAATGAAATCATATTCATTAATGTACACTTATCCAAACTGTTCATTTCCTTAACCTTTAGTACTGGGAATT
>NW_013830028.1:0-426 GCF_000517525.1 Limulus polyphemus
AGCAGATTGAAGGTTCGGATAAGAATTTTCATGTAAGTGTTGTAGCCTTGCACGTTACATGAGCAAAAATACTAGTCATCTCCGTGGTTTCTAGGCTCACGTCAGACCATTGGAATTCCAAAAGGTAGACTTTTTTCTTACCTTTAGACCATTGTCTCACCTCATCGAAACACACGGTGCATATTTTGTGCAGAGTCCATAATTTGTCTTGGTCCCAAAGTTCAAATTCCAAAATACAAGTAATACGCTTTTTTTACGAATTCTGTGATGTTTTGCCTTTGTCTCCTAACAACAAATTTACCATAAATATAACAGAATATGTTTGGGTCATTTACACATCCTCTTGTTGCCATAGCAAAGAATAAATAATATTGAAAAGAAAAAATAATGTTAAAGTACGCGCACAAACAAATACTATCCAGAAAT
>NW_013830029.1:0-428 GCF_000517525.1 Limulus polyphemus
AAAGCTTCTGTATGGCTTCTGGTACTCCTTCGTGATTTAACACCTTGATGCTCACAAAGGTCTGCTGAGATGCAGAATCTATGACAAAGTTTTACCTTTGGCCATTCAGCTTCCCTGTCACGTACATACTATGTGTGCTTGCCATTTTACACTTAGCTGTTGGGACTTTCGCAATGGAGGTTGGTGGGCGTCCCTTAGCACCAACCACTACTGGTTTCCCGAAGCTGACTTATTGGTGGTATTTTTCTTACACTGGCTTCTCAGATGTCCTTGCTCACCACAGTTCCAACAGCCTTTCTTGGTAGCAGCCTTTACTGCTGTATCGTCTCCCCTATGTTGAAGTTGCCAGCATTGAGCTCTCTTGTGCCCAGGTTTGTTATAGTGCCAGCATAGTCCCTCAAACTTCTCTGAAAGCTGACCTTTTCTGG
>NW_013830030.1:0-429 GCF_000517525.1 Limulus polyphemus
ACCTCCACTGCTGATGGCTTATAGGACAGCAGAGCATGAAGCTACTGGATACACTCCAGCAAAGTTGATGTTTGGTGGGGAACTTCGGTTGCCAGTGGATCTGTTAACAGGACGCCCACCTTATGAAGAGTTTCCTGAAAATGTGTCAGAGTTTGTGAAAGTGTTAACAGAAAGGATGAATGATATTCACCATCAAGTGCGCTCAAACTTAAAAACGTCTGCTGATTCGATGAAGTTAGCTTAT
Source organism: Limulus polyphemus (assembly GCF_000517525.1). Classification (NCBI taxonomy): domain Eukaryota; kingdom Metazoa; phylum Arthropoda; class Merostomata; order Xiphosura; family Limulidae; genus Limulus; species Limulus polyphemus. Next base: position 245 of record NW_013830030.1, read on the forward strand.
GATAAGAGATCTACTGAAGTTAGCCTTGCACCAGGAGACAAGGTGTGGTTGTATGATCCCAGGAAGACCAAAGGGAAGTTTCCTAAGTTGTCTTCTCCATGGGAAGGCCCATATGACATAGTGGATCGTCTCTCAGACGTGACTTTCTGGATAAAATGTGGTCAGCGAGGTAAGCCAAAGGTGGT
>NW_013830031.1:0-429 GCF_000517525.1 Limulus polyphemus
GGACAGAGGAGCAGAAAGCAGTATATCTGGCAACGAGCTTGAAGGGACAACCACTGGAAATACTTGGACAGTTGTCAGCAGATGATAGGCACAACTATAGAGCACTGGTAGCGGCTCTAGAACTCAGGTACGGAACCCAGAATCAGTCAGAAGTCTACAGGGCTAGGTTTAGGACGACAGTCCATGCTAAAGGGGAAAGCCTGCAAGAGCTGGCATAGGACTTGGAAAGTATGGCACACAAGGCCTACCCAACTGCACCACCCGATCTCCTCAAGTTGTTGCTGAGGGATCAGTTTGTAGATGCCTTGGACAGTCCACAACTGAAGATACAAGTGAAGCAAGTGCACCCCTCTACTATGCAAGATGCAATGGCCAGAGCTCTCGAATTTGAATCCTACGTTAAGTCCAGCACAGAGGTACCAAGGTTGG
>NW_013830032.1:0-428 GCF_000517525.1 Limulus polyphemus
ATAAATGTGATTGTTATAATGCTTATTAATTAATCGAGAAACTTAAGATATTTGACCAGGAACATTTATAAAGTTTGAACATTACAAATAATTTACCTTCATTACATTAATACTTTTAAGAAGATATTATTTAACTTCACCGGTAAAAGAAACTCGACCTGTAATCTGCGTGTGATGAACGAGAACTATAGGGCTAGCTAGCTTCCTATTAAGTGAATTATACCTACGTCAACTCGAAATTAACTCGCTCATCGTGAACCCTCCATAATATATCAAGTTCCAGAGTAGAAAGAAGACTTTATGTTGCTTTTAAGTTTGTGAAACTTTTGTATATAAATCATTGTTTGTAATAACTATTTCTAATAACTGTTATTGTCAATTGTATTATTGGTTGTATATTAAAATATATTTGTATTAAAAATGAAAAC
>NW_013830033.1:0-427 GCF_000517525.1 Limulus polyphemus
GGTTCGTTTAACTATTATACGTGATGTACGTTTTTCTTTTTTTTGGGGGGGGGGTTAATGAAAGTGTTGCAAAACACGACATTAATTTCTTGACGACCTAATACTAGAAATAAACGACCTTATAAAACAAAAATGTTGTTTTTATTTAATTAGACACTCAACGTTTCGATTTACAGTTTCTTCAGGAGCGTTCACTAAAACAAAAATACAAACCGAAATTGACAGTAGTAAGCTTTTATTTTTTTTGAAGTCTTCTACTGTCAGTTTCGGTTTGTGTTTTAGTGAACGCTCCTGAAGAAGCTGTAAATCGAAACGTTGAGTGTCTAATTAAATAACAAAAACATTTTGACGTTATAAAGGTAGTTTATTTCTAAGTATTAATATGTCTTCTATACATCAATATGCCCTATAGAAATTAAAGTAAATG
>NW_013830034.1:0-429 GCF_000517525.1 Limulus polyphemus
CAACACAGGGAAGATGTCACGGCAGGAAAGGCTGCTACCCAGAAAGGTTGTTGGAACTGGGGAAAGCAAGGACATATGAGGAGCCAATGCAAGAAGAATATTACCAACAAGTCAGCCTCAAGGAGACCAGTAGTGTTTGGTGTTGAGGGACACTCACCAACCCCCATCATGAAAGTCCCAACAGCTAGGTGTAAAATGCCAAGCACACACAGTGTATACGTGACAAGAAAGCTGGATGGCCAAAGGTGCAACTTTGTCATAGATTCTGCATCTCAGCAAACCCTTGTGAGCATCAAGGTGCTAGATTACAAAGGAGTACCAGAAGACATACAGAAGCTCTGTGGTGTGACAGAACATTATGCAAGGTTGTGGGGACCAGTGTGGGTAACTATTGAGCTCATGGGTATGAAGGACAGACACAAATTATAC
>NW_013830035.1:0-429 GCF_000517525.1 Limulus polyphemus
CTCATCCACCAACTTTGGCCAATTCTGCAGTCGTTAATCTGAGATCCATTTCGATGCTCGTCTTGACACCCCTTTTTGTCCTCTCCGATGGACCAGGACGACCCGGATGCTGCTCAGTTGTTTCCTTGCCGTGTTTCCTGAACTGCATGATGATTCTGTTGACTTTCGAAAGCGGGGTTCCCAAATTCTGCGAAATTTGCCGCTGACTTATTCCACCATCTGCTTGACCAACTATCCTTCCTCTAACAAAATCTGACAATTCGAGAGAACCTTGAGTTCTATGCATGTTGTAGCACAATATAATTAGTGTGCGGACCATTTTCATTTATATAGTGCTCTGTGAACACAAATAGGTAGCACAAATCAGTTAAATGACGAAAAATTAGGTGTCTATTTACTTGTGACCACTCAGTGTATATGGTCTCCATT
>NW_013830036.1:0-429 GCF_000517525.1 Limulus polyphemus
CAGGTGGCGTGGTACTAGTCACGTGACCTCGCTGACGCAACACTGCCCCTCCTTAGTATTGTTCGTCCCGAACAATAGACACTTACAATAAACCAAATAACAATTAACAATAACTTAATTAAATGTACAGAATTACAACACAAAATTACAATTCAACAAAGTCTCTAATTTTACGGGACGTATCTTCTTCCGTACTGGTCTCCGTCTCGTTGGCTTCTACTTCACGTGGGGTTCATCTGCATCATCAGGAAATGTCCTATCATCAGTAACAGTCACATCAGTGGTAGTAACTTCATCACGAGCTTCACCGTTTCTCTTCTCAAAACTGAATGGAGTTTCTTCTTCAACATTGGCTTTTTCAGTTGACACGTCTTCAGCAGCGTCATTTGTTCTGTTGTTCTCTTCTTCCCAACTGAAATGTCCTGGACC
>NW_013830037.1:0-428 GCF_000517525.1 Limulus polyphemus
AGCTTGAAGGGACAACCACTGGAAATACTTGGACAGTTGTCAGCAGACAATAGGCACAACTATAGAGCACTGGTAGCTAGGTTTAGGACGATAGTCAGTGCTAAAGGGGAGAGCCTGCAAGAGCTGGCACAGGATTTCGAAAGTATGGCACACAAGGCTTACCCAACAGTGCCACCCAATGTCCTCAAGTTGTTTCTGAGGGATCAGTTTGTAGATGCTTTGGACAGCCCACAACTGAAGATACAAGTAAAGCAAGCACACCCCTCTACTATGCAGGATGCAATAGCCAGAGCTCTTGAATTCAAAACCTATGTTAAGTCCAGCACAGAGGTACCAAGGTTGGTACAGTCATCAGGATTCAAGGAAAGAAAAGGTCAGCTTTCAGAGAAGTTTGAGGGACTTTGCTGGCACTGTGATAAACCTGAGCA
>NW_013830038.1:0-428 GCF_000517525.1 Limulus polyphemus
CTAACTATGCGACAAGAGTCATTACAAATTCATCCAAGTTAGTCGTTAACTTTCCCATGAGAACCAATCTTGTGCTGCAAGTGAAACTGACGATATTCTGTTCAGAATACAATGTTATACAATACATCAATTGACAGATGAAAACCTTGCCTTTCTACTGGTTATAAGTAATATATAATGAAACTTAAGAGAGAACGATCAACGAATTGTGAAAGAGAGGATGTGACAGGTGAGTGTGGCAGGAGGGGTGTGATTTTCTATTCGATAGCTCTGTAACCAAACAAACTTGAAAACTATAAAAATTATGGTTTGTTTGAGAAATGATGATTTGATAGTGAGTAATTTATATTAAATTTCATACTTATTCAAGGGGTGATGGATAAAATAGGGATGATGACATGCTAAGAGAAAATGTGTTATGTGGGTCA
>NW_013830039.1:0-429 GCF_000517525.1 Limulus polyphemus
AAAATTTCTGGTTTAAAAAGGTCATTGCAGTTGATGTTTCAAAAAATAGAAAGTATATATATATATATATATTCTCTTCCTGTGAATATGAAAAAAAGATACTGAAAAGGTTTTGTTTAATAATAAAATACAATCTAAAATACAATCAAAATGCAATTATTATATACCAAATATAAGATGCTACTGATTCTGTATCTAATATAGACCTAATTCCTAATCATTGCTTTGAAGAGAAACATTAAATGGTTAACAACTTTTTATGAAATATTTTAGTTTAATCATTAATAAGAAACAAAACAATTCTGCGAACTTCAAAACACATTAGTCCTACTTTAAGATTAGGGTTAGAACTTTTATACTAGATGTATTTCATCAGGGTCCCAGAAAGTGTTCTCTTTCAAGAGTAATAAAACCAAAATTAAGAGTAAC
>NW_013830040.1:0-430 GCF_000517525.1 Limulus polyphemus
GAAGTACGCCCCCCCAGTGGCACAGCGGTATGTCTGCGGACTTACAATGCTAGAAACCGGGTTTCGATACCTGTGGTGGGCAGAGCACAGATAGCCCATTGTGTAGCTTTGTACTTACCTTAAAAAACAAACAAACAAACCACGATGAAGTTATATAATATCTTCGTAAAAGTACTAATGTCCGATGTGAATCCACTGAAGTTAAACGATTTGTAATGTTCGAAATTTGTAAATGCTCCTGGTCAAATATCTGAAATTTTCCGATTAATGAGCGCTAATCACAATTATAGTTATAGCTTCCGAAGTTTATAGCACACTGACTATAGCAAACTAATAATATATACTATATTTTGGCACGTCGCGTTGGTTATATTTATAGGCGTGTAGAGAGTTTTTCGAAAATTCAGATTACGAATAATACTAACACGCT
>NW_013830041.1:0-429 GCF_000517525.1 Limulus polyphemus
AATGGGGGTTGGTGGACATCCCTCAACACCAACCACTACTGGTTTACCGAAGCTTCTTACACTGGCTCTTCATATGTCCTCGCTCTCCACAGTTCCAACAATCTTTCTGGGTAGTAGCCTTTCCTGTCGTGGCATCTTTCCTGTGCTGAAGTTGCCGGCATTGAGCTCTCTTGTGCCCAGGTTTGTTACTGTGCCAAGCAAAGTCCTTCTGGCCTTGAATCCTGATGACTGTAGCAACCTCGATACCTCCGTGCTGGACTTATGTAAGATTCGAATTCAAGAGCTCTGGCCATTGCATACTGCATAGTAGAAGGGTGTGCTTGCTTTAGTTGTATCTTCAGTTGTGGACTGTCCAAGGCGTTTACAAACTTATCCCTCAGAAACAACTTGAGGACATCAGGTGGCGCAGTTTGGTAGGCCTTGTGTGCC
>NW_013830042.1:0-1944 GCF_000517525.1 Limulus polyphemus
CATAATCATTTTAGATATTGAGTTTTCCTAGAACAAGTAGTTTTCAAGACATAATCATTTTAAGATATTGAGTTTTCCTAGAACAAGTAGTTTTTAAGACATAATCATTTTAGATATTGAGTTTTCCTAGAACAAGTAGTTTTTTAAGACTCTAAAATGATTATGTAATAAAAACTACTTGTTCCAAGAAAACTCAATACCTAAAATTATTGTGTCCTTAAAAACTACTTGTTCTAGGAAAACTCAATATCTAAAATGATTATGTCTTAAAAACTACTTGTTCCAAGAAAACTCAATATCTAAAATTATTATGTCCTAAAAAACTACTTGTTCTAGGAAAACTAAATATCTAAAATGATTATGTCTTACAAACTACTTGTTCCTAGAAAACTCAATATCTAAAATGATTATGTCTTAAAAACTACTTGTTCTAGGAAAACTCAATATCTCAAATTATTATGTCTTAAAAACTGCTTTTTCCAAGAAAACTCAATATCTCAAATGATTATGTCTTAAAAATTACTTGTTCCAAGAAAACTCAATATCTAAAATGATTATGTCGTAAAAACTACTTGTTCCTATTGAGTTTTCTTGGAAGTCTTAAAAACTACTTGATAATCATTTGAGATATTGAATTTTCTTGGAACAAGTAGTTTTTAAGACATAATCATTTGAGATATTGAGTTTCTCTAGGAACAAGTAGTTTTTAAGACAATCATTTTAGACATTGAGTTTTCCTAGAACAAGTAGTTTTTAAGACATAATCATTTTAGATATTGAATTTTCCTAGAACAAGTAGTTTTTAGGACATAATAATTTTAGTTCTACTTGTTCCAAGAAAACTCAATATGTTTTAAAAAAATATCTAAAATGATTAATCATTTTAGATATTTTTTAGATATTGAGTTTTCCTAGAACAAGTAGTTTTTTAGGACACTTTTAAGACATAATCACATAATCATTTTAGATATTGAGTTTTCCTAGAACAAGTAGTTTTCAAGACATAATCATTTTAAGATATTGAGTTTTCCTAGAACAAGTAGTTTTTAAGACATAATCATTTTAGATATTGAGTTTTCCTAGAACAAGTAGTTTTTTAAGACCTTGTTCCAAGAAAACTCAATATCTCAAATGATTATGTCTTAAAAATTACTTGTTCCAAGAAAACTCAATATCTAAAATGATTATGTCTTAGAAACTACTTGTTCCAAGAAAACTCAATATATAAATTATTATGTCCTAAAAAACTATTTATATATTGAGTTTTCTTGGAACAAGATTATTATGTCCTAAAAAACTACTTGTTCCAAGAAAACTCATTGAGTTTTCCTAGAACAAGTAGTTTTTAAATCATAATCATTTTATATATTGAATTTTCTTGGAACAAGTAGTTTTTAAGACATAATCATTTTAGATATTATCTAAAATGATTATGTCTTAAAAACTACTTGTTCAAGGAAAACTCAATAAAAACTCAATATCTAAAACCTTAAATGATTATGTCTTAAAAACTACTTGTTCCAAGAAAACTCAATATCTAAAATGATTGTGTCCTAAAAAACTACTTGTTCTAGGAAAACTCAATATCTCAAATGATTATGTCTTAAAAACTACTTGTTCCAAGAAAACTCAATATCTCAAATGATTATGTCTTAAAAAGTACTTTTGTTCCAAGAAAACTCAATATCAAAAATGATTATGTTTTAAAAACTACTTGTTCTAGGAAAACTCAATATCTAAAATGATTATGTCTTAAAAACTACTTGTTCTAGGAGAACTCAATATCTTTTTTAAGACATAATCATAAAAATGATTATGTCTTAAAAACTACTTGTTCCAAGAAAACTCAATATCTAAAATGATTGTGTCCTAAAAAACTACTTGTTCTAGGAAAACTCAATATCTAAAATGATTATGTCTTAAAAACTACTTGTTCGAAGAAAA
>NW_013830043.1:0-429 GCF_000517525.1 Limulus polyphemus
CCTCTTCTCGATAATATTTGTTTTTGTTCCGACTATACAATTTGCCCTTGATAATATTTATTATTGTTTGACAATACAACCTTTCCTTGATAACGTTAGTTTTTATTTTTATATGCAACCTGTTTTTGATAAATATTGTTTTTGTTCCGACTATAAAACTTGCTCTTGATAACATTTCATTTTATTCCGACTATACAACTTGCCCTTGATAACATTTGTTTTTATTCCGACTATACAACTTGCCCTTGATAACATTTGTTTTTATTCCGACTATACAACATGACCTTGATAACATTTGTTTTTATTCCGACCCTACAACTTGCCCTTGATAATATTTGTTTTTATTCCGACTATACAACTTGCACTTGATAACATTTGTTTTTGTTCGGACTATACAACTTGCCCTTGATAACATTTGTTTTTGTTCCG
>NW_013830044.1:0-427 GCF_000517525.1 Limulus polyphemus
TGAATTACTACTTTGATATCCCACCAAATTCAAAGCAACACATTCTGCAGATGGAGTTCAGGTTTTGGAGTCGGAAGTGGTTTTGTCTAGGACTGAGCCATTGTTTTTGGCATTTTACATTCGCATAGAGAATCCATTTTTTCATCACTGGTGACAAGTCTGTCCAAAAACGGTTTACGTGCATTACACGCCAGAAGAGACGAAGCAACATTCACACATTGGAAACATTGATCATCGGATAGTTCGTAAGGCACCAAAACACCTTCTTTATGGAGTTTTCCCATATTCCTTAGATGTTTATGTATTGTTTCATGAGAGACATGCAATTTCAGGGCCATTGGGTTAGACTCAAGCGTCTTTAGAACATCAATATCAATTCCAACATGTTGGCTTCCACCATCAGAGTTTTTAAGGCTAAAGTCACCTG
>NW_013830045.1:0-428 GCF_000517525.1 Limulus polyphemus
ATGTAGTAATTTATGATTTTGTTATTTTTATGTATATATAAAAACCTAAAAAAACATTTTCTTTCATATCGTCCACATCCCAATTTTTTAAAGGCTAGAAAGAGATAATTGATTGCTTTTCTTCTTTAGTTACTGTTATATGTTTTAAGAAAAATAAGTTTAGGAACTTATTTCAAAATAGCAATAATCTATATACATATATAACATATAATAATTGAAATGTGACTGTATTTTACAAAATACTAGTCTACTAAAACACAGCCAAGACTGGTTACTTTGTACAGACCAAAGGTCAGTTTTTATGTTGTTGGATATGGTAACATGAATGCACTGAGCCACATCATTGTAACTTCATGATGTCAGAAAAACACACTGGTTCAAGAAGTCTTGATATAAATGAATAAAAACCCTATAACCTGAGCACTTTC
>NW_013830046.1:0-429 GCF_000517525.1 Limulus polyphemus
ACCTTCCTCATTTGCATACGTTTTCCCATTAGGATGGTGTTGCAGCGACCGAAAAAGATGGTAATCTGATGGTGCCATATGGGGAGAATATTGAGGGTGGGGGGAGAACTTCCCAACCAAACTACATAATCTTGTGTTGCGTCAAACGTGTCACATGTAGACGTGCATTGTCGTGGAAGAACACCTTTCCGATTGACGAGTGAAGGGCGTTTCTGAGTTCCAATTGCTCACTATAGATCTCTGCATTGACAATTCGCTGTGGATTGAGGAGTTCGAAATGAATTACTCCTTTGATGTCCCACCAAATGCAAAACATTACTTTCTGCGGATGTAATTCAGGATTTGGGTTCGGAAGGGTTTTTTTGTCTGGGACTGAGCCATTGTTTTTGTCCTTTACTTTTTACATAGAAAATCCATTTTTCATCAGCG
>NW_013830047.1:0-428 GCF_000517525.1 Limulus polyphemus
ATCAATTCTGGGCAGTGGGTACGAGTCTTTTTCAGTTATGCTGTTAAGAGCCCTGAAGTCCACACAGCAACGTTGGGTCCCATCCTTTTTCTGTACTAATACAACGTGAGCTGACCAGGGACTATCTGATTTTTCAACTATCCCTTCCTTAATTGGACCATCCATGACCTTCTCCATCTCTTGTCGCTTTGCTGGAGCTATTTTCCTTGGAGGGATCTTTATTGGATGGTGATTGCCTGTGTTTATTCTGTGCTCTACCAGGTTTGTGCAGCCGAGGTCATGATCTCCTTTCGAAAAGACATCAGCATAATTTGCCAAAAATTCTTTTACCTGAAGAGCCTGTGATGATGACAAATGGACTATGCTCTTCTTATAGAGGTCAGTCAAATATTCTGGAAGTGTATGTCCTTTCTTGAGAGCTGTATTCC
>NW_013830048.1:0-429 GCF_000517525.1 Limulus polyphemus
GGAAGGTCACTTGTGGCAGGTCATCAAATAGTACCTATAACAGTGGCCAATTTCTCTAAGTGTGAGCAGACACTTAAGGAAGGGGCGTTGTTGGGTTTGTGCCAGGAGGTAGAGCCAGTCAATGTTAAAGCAAGAAATACAACTGTAAAGAAAGGACATACACTTCCAGAACATTTAACTGACCTCTATAAGAAGAGCATAGTCCATTTGGCATCATCACAGGCTGTTCAGGTAAAAGAACTTTTGGCAAATTATGCAGACGTCTTTTCGAAAGGAGATCATGATCTCGGCTGCACAAACCTTGTAGAGCGCAGAATAAACACAGGCTATCACCATCCAATAAAGATCCCTCCGAGGAGTATAACTCCAGCAATGCGACAAGAGATAGAGAAGTTCATGGATTGTCTAATTAAGGAAGGGATAGTCGAG
>NW_013830049.1:0-429 GCF_000517525.1 Limulus polyphemus
AGTATCTATGTGACAGAAAAGCTGGATGGCCAAAAGTGTAACTCTGTCACAGGTTTTGTATCTCAGCAAACCCTTGTGAGTATCAAGGTGCTAGATCACAAAGGAGTACCAAAAGCCATACAGAAGCTATGTGGTGTGACAAGACATTATACAAGGTTTTGGGGACCAGTGTGGGTAACTATTGAGCTCATGGGCATAAAGGACAGACACAAAGTATACTTGGCTGACATCGAAGACCCATGCATATTAGGGTTGGACTACTTACTACCGAGAAAGTTTGTGAAAGTGTTATCTGAAAGGATGGATGATATTCACCATCAAGTGCGTTCAAACTTGAAAACGTCTGCTGATTTCATAAAGCTGTGTTATGATAAGAGATCTACTGAAGGCAACTTTGTATCAGGAGACAAGGTGTGGTTGTATAATCCC
>NW_013830050.1:0-429 GCF_000517525.1 Limulus polyphemus
ATGAATTCTCGTGCCACTGCGAATGTTGGTACATAGGTCGCAGGATAGAATTAAACAACATATACCCACATCCATAACAACTAAAAGTGTGAAAGAAAAGAATTTACCATATCGCTCCTGTAAAAAAAAATGCTCTACCGCCAAAATGTGAATGAGCAATTGGCCAGCATTTACTAATGAACCTGACTTGTGCTGACAACTACTCGGATAGCATGTTTGAAATTATTGCAAATGATCAGTCAACCTTTCATCTCTCTGTTTTGGAAGCCACCTCTATTAAAACACATAAACCTGTCCTTTGCTGCCAAAAAGAATTCTTATACAATCTACGCATCCTTCAGTAGGTCTGTGACTTTTCCTGATTGGCTAAAAGACATGCCAATCAGTGATTGCCTTACTGGCCTACATTGATCTGACTCGTGTTATAAG
>NW_013830051.1:0-429 GCF_000517525.1 Limulus polyphemus
CCCAATGAAGTGAAGTGGCGTTGTGCTGGTCTTTCATATGCCAAATAACTTGTAACATTCAAAATTACGGCCTTGATCAAAATGCAGTTCGTGTGGCATACCAAATCTGAAAAAGAAATCACTAATAACCTGATTTGATATTGCATATGCCTCAGGCCACTTGGTGAAATAATCCATCACCACACAAATGTACTTGTTTCCAGCACGAGTTTGGGGCAAAGGAACCAGCAATGTCAACGGCTACTATTTCCATTGGTGCACCAACTTGATATAACTTCATTGGTGCATGTCCCTTATGCTTGGGTCCCCTTTTAGCACAACATGTACTGCATGTCCCGCACCATTCTTCCACATCTTGCCTCATACCTATCCAGTAAAATCTCTGTCGTAGGTGATTCAATGTCTTCTTAACTCCGAGATGTCCTCCTG
>NW_013830052.1:0-429 GCF_000517525.1 Limulus polyphemus
GCTAGTGTTAGTGTCAGTATTGTTACGTAAACTGAAATTTTGAGAAACTCTCCACACGCCTATAAATATAACCAACGCGATGTGCCAAAAAACAGTATCTATTATTAGTTTGCTATAGTTGGTGTGCTATAAACTTTGGAGGCTATAACTGTGATTGTTATAACGCTTATTAATCGAGAAACTTCAGATATTTGACCAGGAATATTTATAAATTATGAACATTACAAACCATTTAACTTCAGTGGATTCACATCGGACATTAGTACTTTTATGAAGACATTATATAACTTCAGCGGTAAAAGAAACTCAACCTCTAATTGCCGTGTGATCAGCGAGGACCACAGAGCTAGCTAGCTCCCTGTTAAGTGAATTGTACTTACATCAATTGAAATTAACTTGCCCATCATGAACCCTCGATAGGATATCAAG
>NW_013830053.1:0-425 GCF_000517525.1 Limulus polyphemus
AGTACAACAAAGTACTCTTGATTTTACAGAACGTTGTTTTTTTTTCCGTACTGGTCTCCATCTCATTGAATTCTGCTTCACGTGGGATTCATCTGCTCCATCAGGAAATGTCCCATCATCGGTAGCAGTCACATTAGTTGTAATAACTTCATTAACAGCTTCACTGTTTCCCTCTCAAAACCAGATGTAGTTCCTTCTTCGACAGTGGCTTTTTCAGGTGACATGTCTTCAGCAGCGTCATTTGTTCCATTGTTCACTTCATTCCAACTGAAATGTCATGGACCGTAATAACGCCAAAGCCTGTTGGCATGCACCACCTTAGGCTTATCTCACCGACCACATTTTATTCGGAAAGTCACGTCTGAGAGACGATCCACTATGTCATATGGGCTTTCCCATGGAGACGACAACTTTGAAGACTTCCC
>NW_013830054.1:0-429 GCF_000517525.1 Limulus polyphemus
CATGGCGTGCCACCACGTACGTGAACTGTACCACATAGGAATATACATCCCTTGCGAGTTTGTTAAAGGCTGTAGAACCAAAGGAGAATATTTGGAACAATATAGTGTTTTAAGTTCCACGTGAAAGCGAAAAATATCATATTGCAGTAGAGCTAGGACCTGAACTGATCCAGAAACAATATCAGCGCACATGTCAGTAGAGGGTCTAGGATAGTTTTGTTAAGATAAGTTGTGGTCGTAACATAATATTGGATAATATGAAGTGATGCAATACATAAAATATCAGGTTATTTGTGTATATGTGTATCCATATTAACTGAAAAAGTTGAAAGGCATCTAACTGAAACATTTCGTGAATCGAACTATGAGTTCGGTTGGAGTAAACTATAAGATATAAGAAAATGGAACTTATCAATCTAAAAGTAATTT
>NW_013830055.1:0-428 GCF_000517525.1 Limulus polyphemus
CACGTTAGTGTAGCCTATCTAATGTGTAAAGTCTAGTATACTCTAATCTCTTATAGTGATGGCATACATCATACAGCATGTAATGCTGTTTGAATACAAGAAGGATAACAACGCCTCTGTAGCCACAAAGAAGTTTATGGAAATATTTTGAATGTTCGTAAGAACCAACGATGGTTCAGCCCAATTTCCTTCAAGTGATTTTAGTCTTTAAAACTGTGATGGCAGGGGCCGACATGTTGGAATTAATATTGATACTCTGAAGACGCTTGTTGAGTCTAACCCAAGGCAATACACTCGTGAAATGGCCTTGAAATTGCATTTCTCTCATGAAACAGTACGTAAACTTCTAAGGATTATGGGAAAAGCTCCATAAAGAAGGTGTTTGGGTGCCTCACAAACTCTCCGATGATCATCGTTTCCAAATGTGT
>NW_013830056.1:0-428 GCF_000517525.1 Limulus polyphemus
CTAGGAGGTAGTGGAACGGATACAGTTAAATAAACATATAAAGTGAAGTCTAGGAGGTAGTGGAACGGATAAAGTAAATAGATAAACATATAAAGTGAAGTCTAGAAGGCAGTGGAACGGATACAGTTAAATAAACATATAAAGTGATGTCTAGAAGGTAGTGGAACGGATAACGTAAATAAACATATAAAGTGAAGTCTAGAAGGTAGTGGAACGGATACAGTTAAATACATAAACATATAAAGTGAAGTCTAGAAGGTAGTGGAACAGATACAGTTAAATAAACATATAAAGTGAAGTCTAGGAGGTAGTGGAACAGATACAGTTAAATAAACATATAAAGTGAAGTCTAGAAGGTAGTGGAACGGATATCAGTGTATGTAAGGATTGATTTACCGGACTGTTTAATACACTCTCTCTCTCTACTA
>NW_013830057.1:0-428 GCF_000517525.1 Limulus polyphemus
CCTTCATTGTAGACCTTCCAGAACTCTCTTCTTCATCCTCTTAAATGTTGCTGGAGCATTGCTAAGCCCGAATGGCATCACACGGTATTGACCATGACCTTGGCCATAACTAAATACAGTCTTAGGTTTATCTGCTTCAGCTATTTTCACTTGATGGAACCCCACCTTTAAGTCCAGAGTTGAAAACCACCTGGTTCCACTTAGAGCATCAAGAGTATCATCAATTCTTGGCAGTGGCCATGAGTCTTTTTCGGTTATACTGTTAATAACCCTGAAGTTTATACAGCAACGTTGGGTCCCATTCTTCTTCTGGACTAACACGACTGGAGCTGACCAAGGACTATCTGATTTCTCGACTACCCCGTCTTTAATTAGGCCATCCATGACCTTCTCCATCTTTTGTCGCTTTGCTGGAGCTATTCTCCTTG
>NW_013830058.1:0-427 GCF_000517525.1 Limulus polyphemus
GGTCTCCGTAACCAACACAATCATGGATCCACAAGCATGGAACTCTGTAACCAACACACTCATGGATCCACAAGCATGTGACTCTGTAACCAACACAATCATGGATCCACAAGCATGTGACTCTGTAACCAACACAATCACTAAACTAGCCAGTAAACACAATATTCCTGTCAACGTTAAATTCTCACAAAAGCCCGGCCCTAAATTAAAATCGTTACTAAACAAAAATTGTTTAGAATCACACAATAACAACGCTATTTACAAAATAACATGCAATAACTACCCAGAATTCTACATAGGAGAAACAGGAAGAAAATTGGAAACCAGACTGACAGAACACAATAAAAAAACCGTCCCATGTTTTTCACCATTGCAACTCAAAAAGCCATAGTATATCTATTAAAAACATAGTCATTTAAACAAAGAA
>NW_013830059.1:0-429 GCF_000517525.1 Limulus polyphemus
CGTTGTTGACGTGGGCTGTTTAACTCCAGAAAATGGTTTGTTATTGACGTGGACTAACTATTGAACTCCAGTAAGTGGTTCGTTATTGACGTGGGCTGATTAACTCCAGAAAATGGTTTGTTATTGACGTGGACTAACTATTGAACTCCAGTAAGTGGTTCGTTATTGACGTGGACTAACTGTTGAACTCCAGTAAATGGTTTGTTGTTGACGTGGGCTGTTTAACTCCAGTAAATGGTTCGTTATTGACGTGGACTAACTGTTGAACTCCAGTAAATGGTTCGTTATTGACGTGGACTAACTGTTGAACTCCAGTAAATGGTTCGTTATTGACGTTGACTAACTGTTGAACTCCAGTAAATGGTTCGTTGTTGACGTGGGCTGTTTAACTCCAGTAAATGGTTTGTTATTGACGTGGACTAACCGTTT
>NW_013830060.1:0-429 GCF_000517525.1 Limulus polyphemus
GTGTCTTCTTATTGACAGTGCAGAGTATCGTCTTATCTTGTGTCTTCTTATTGACAGGACACATTATTGTTAAATCTTCTGTTTTCTTATTGACAGTACACATTATCGTTATATCTTGTGTGTTCTTATTGACAGTACACAATATTGTTAAATCGTGTGTTTTCTTACTGACAGTACGCACTATCGTTAAATCTTGTGTCTTCTTATTGACAGTACACAGTATCGTTAAATCTTGTGTCTTCTTATTGACAGTAGACATTATCGTTAAATCTTGTGTCTTCTTATTGACAGTACACAGTATCGTTAAATCTTGTACTTTCTTACTGACAGTATACAGTATCGTTAAATCTGGTGTCTTCTTATTGATAGTACACAGTATTGTTAAATCTTGTGTCGTCTTACTGACAGTACACAGTATCGTTAAATCTT
>NW_013830061.1:0-425 GCF_000517525.1 Limulus polyphemus
CTTCAGACAGTTTGGTAGTCCAACGGGGATCTTGTGGATACTTGTCCTACTGATGATTCCTCGGTGATAAACGACGATGGATGTGAGGGATCTGATTCACAATTCCGTTTACTAAAATTAAACTGATTGCTAAGCAACAAAAAATCTGCAGATTTTTTCACTATTTAAATATGCACTCCCAAAAGATGAATTGGAGAAAGTTCCAAATAGTCATATTTTCAAAAATGGTGTGCTTATGAGGAAATGGAGACCACCAAATGTGCCAGCTTCAGAGGACTGGGCCATTGTTTATCAAATTGGTGTTCCCAAAGCATATAATTCCGAAATATTGAAAGTTGCCCATGAACTCCCCATGGGAGGTCATTTAGGTTTCAACTAGACATGTGACAAAATTATAGAGACATTTATTTTGGCCGAAAATTAGG
>NW_013830062.1:0-688 GCF_000517525.1 Limulus polyphemus
TATTTATTTTTTATTTGGGACTTTTCAGGGGCTCATAGTGCTTTATCGTCAATGCTGAAGGTTCTTTTAGCGGATGGCAAGCTGGATAATTATGCATTTTGTGATAGAAGTATGACACTACTGAGTTGTAGATATGGCTAAGGTGAAAATTCTCTTAAATATTGCCAAGCTGAAGAAGTTTATATGTGGAAGTACTGGGCTAATTTACATTTTACCAAATATTCTACACAACACTTTGGGGTAAAGGAGAGTAATATATCATCTTTTAATCATTATATGTCATTGTTAAGAAATCATTGGATGTAATATTGCTATGGATGTATATGAAGTGTCATTTTTAAATGTTTTCAGTTTTACTTTGAACAATACTGTAAACATTTACATATTTCCTTAGTTTTTCAGACACCTATGAGGAAAGTCATAGTCATTATGAAATGGTTTTATTGAAGACCACAGGAAACTGGCAAGAGAGAGATGTGGCCAGACAGATGTTCTAGTCAGTGTTAATAATGATTCAAGGGGGACAACAGATTCACTCCTACATGCATCTAACGTTATAAAGACAAATAATGCCCATCAGGTGATCACAGCCAGTCTCTACTTTCTACAACAGAAAGCCTATGAGAAATATACTTCGACAAATGGACTGGTCAAAGATGTAAGGAATTTCTGAAGCAAAGGGAAATTT
>NW_013830063.1:0-428 GCF_000517525.1 Limulus polyphemus
CGTGAAGACAACATTCCAAAGAGATAGTGTATGTCTTCATTAGTCAGAGAGTTGTTTAAAAGAGGTTTTAGGTAATTTTGTTTTGGAGAGTGTAATGGGATTCATCCACTTCCAGTGGTATGAAGACAACATTCCAAAGAGATAGTGTATGTCTTCATTAGTCAGAAAGTTGTTTAAAAGAGGTTTTAGGTACTGGGTAATTTTGTTTTGGAGAGTGTAATGGGGATCATCCACTTCCAGTTGTATGAAGACAATATTCCTAAGAGATAGTGTATGTCGTTGTTTAAAAGAGGTTTTAGGTACTGGGTAATTTTGTTTTGGAGAGTGTAATGGGGATCATCCACTACTGGTAGTGTGAAGACAATATTCCAAAGAGATAGTGTATGTCTTCATTAGTCAAAAAGTTGTTTAAAAGAGGTTTTAGGCGC
>NW_013830064.1:0-746 GCF_000517525.1 Limulus polyphemus
ACGTCTTTACATCCTACAGTTAATAACACAGTTTACGTCTTTACATCCTACAGTTAATAACACAGTTTACATCCTACAGTTAATGACACAGTTTACATCTTTACATCCTACAGCTAATGACACAGTTTACGTCTTTACATCCTACAGCTAATGACACAGTTTACGTCTTTACATCCTACAGCTAATGACACAGTTTACGTCTTTACATCCTACAGTTCATAACACAGTTTATGTTGTTACATCCCACAGTTCATGCCACAGTTTACGTCTTTACATCCTACATTTCATAACACAGTTTATGTTGTTACATCCTACAGTTCATGACACTTCACATCAGTATGAATTATGATCATTATGACCAGCATGTGCAGATTGGCACCAATGTTGCATGGTTAACTTCAGTGTTGATAAATCCTCAACAATTCCTCTAAAGAAAGAGCTGTTTCTAGGACATCTTTAACATCTGATCCATCTGACAGAAAGAGCTGTTTCTAGGACTTCTTTAACATCTGATCCATCTGACAGAAAGAGCTGTTTCTAGGACTTCTTCAACATCTGATCCATCTGACAGAAAGAGCTGTTTCAGGACTTCTTCAACATCTGATCCATCTGACAGAAAGAGCTGTTTCCAGGACTTCTTCAACATCTGATCCATCTGACAGAAAGAGCTGTTTCTAGGACTTCTTCAACATCTGACAGAAAGAGCTGTTTCTAAGGACTTCTTCTAACATCTGATCCATCTGACA
>NW_013830065.1:0-427 GCF_000517525.1 Limulus polyphemus
CCCTGGACACTACCACTAATAAAATACCAGACCAAACCAAGCCTTTATAGTATTGAGGTATTGAAAATCGAAATGGTGTATTTAAGTGTTTTACACTCACAAAAAGAAACCTATCATTCTTTAGGTATTTGCCATTGCTTCTAAAAGTTAAAACGGGATAGTAGATGTTCCTCGGGGCTAGATTTTTATATTTTATAAAACCAAAATAATTTTATATGTCAGTGAAATTTGTTATGGTGGTAGGATGTCCAAATGGATACTCATAGATTTTTTTTGTTCATGGATATATGGGTGTAAAGTCTATGTACTTGATCTGTTCTTCTTCCCTTATATTGTACAAAAGTATTTTTGCATTGATTCTCCCTCCATAGCAGGCATCTCGTATATCCAGGCGGGAAACTACTGTGTGATCCCTAAGGAAATTTAT
>NW_013830066.1:0-426 GCF_000517525.1 Limulus polyphemus
AGAATTTGATATGTATGTGGTCCCAGAGAATTTCGTATGTATGAGGTTCTAGAGAATTTTATATGTATGTGGTTCTAGAGAATTTTATATGTATGTGGTTCTAGAGAATTTGGTATGTATGTGGTTCTAGAGAATTTGATATGTATGTGGTTCTAGAGAATTTGATATGTATGTGGTTCTAGAGAATTTGGTATGTATGTGGTCGCAGAGAATTTGATATGTATGTGGTCCCAGAGAATTTCGTATGTATGTGGTTTTAGAGAATTTCGTATGTATGTGGTTCTAGAGAATTTGATATGTATGTGGTTCTAGAGAATTTCGTATGTATGTGGTTCTAGAGAATTTGGTATGTATGTGGTTCTAGAGAATTTGATATGTATGTGGTTCTAGAGAATTTGATATGTATGTGGTCGCAGAGAATTTGAT
>NW_013830067.1:0-427 GCF_000517525.1 Limulus polyphemus
TTCTAATAAAGTAGTCGCAGCCAAAGACACATGTATTAAGTCTAGGTAAAGTAGTCACAGCCAAAGATACGTTTATTAAGTCTAGATAAAGTAGTCGCTGCCAAAGACACGTTTATTAAATTCTTAATAAAATAGTCGCAGCAAAAGTACGTTTATTGAGCCTAGATAAAGTAGTCTCAGCCAAACACGTTTATTAAGTTATAATAAAGTAGTCGCAATTAAAGACATGTTTACCAAGTCTACATAAAGTAGTTGCAGCCAAAGACACGTTTACTAAGTTCTAATAAAGTAGTCGCAGCCACAGACACATGTATTAAGTGTAGATAAAGTAGTCACTGCCAAAGATACGTTTATTACATTCTAATAAAATAGTCGCAGCCAAAGACACGTTTATTAAGTCTAGATAGTCTCAGTTAACGATACACAG
>NW_013830068.1:0-425 GCF_000517525.1 Limulus polyphemus
ATTTTTAACATTTCTTTTACGTTCATTTATTCTAAATTTTAAGTTTCTTCTCGTTTAACTAATGTACGCACGACGACATTCACATGGAGTGATAAAAATACTTATACCATTAAAAATTCAATATAATTTGAATAAATACATGAGATGAATCTGAAAGTAATGATATGCTTATATCTTTTGATATTTTATCATTATTCACGAAAGTTCCAGTCGTTGAAATTTTAAACACGATAAATTTAACAAAAACGAGTGGGAAAACTTTAATACTTTTTACTTTAATAATAAGATCTGTAACTAGACTGAAGGCCTAGCTGTGGGTTCTCCATTATCTCGCTTGTTATGTGATCGTTTTTATGGATAGGTTTGAAACTGATGCTTTACAGAATGTCAAACTTAAACCGAAAATATTGATTAGGTATGTCGAT
>NW_013830069.1:0-428 GCF_000517525.1 Limulus polyphemus
TAGATTTTTTGACCTTCATAACGGTCTTTTTAGCCTTTTTCTACTAGATTTTTTGACTTTGATAACTGTCTTTTTAGTCCTTCTTCCACTAGATTTTGTTTACTTTGACAACGGTATTTTTAGATCTTCTTAGGCTACACTTTATTGACAGGATAATGGTCTTTTTAATAGTGATTACACTAGATTTTGTTGACTTTGATAATTGTATTTTTAGTCCTACTTACACAAGTTTTTTTTGACTTTTTAAACGATATTTTAATCCTTCTTACACGACAATTTTTCGACGTTGCTAATGGTCTTTTTAATAGTTCTTACACTAGAATTTAATGACTTTCATAATAGTCTTTTTAGACCTTTTTGCACCAAAATTTCTTGACTTTGATAACGTTATTTTTCGCTTTTTTTCCACTAGATTTTGTTGACTTTCT
>NW_013830070.1:0-428 GCF_000517525.1 Limulus polyphemus
GTTACTCCTAGGAGTTCATGGAGTAGTTGTACCAAGTAAGGCTAAAGATGAATATGGTGGTTATAGATTCGGTAATTAGAGTTACACCTAATTGTTCATGGAGTAGTTGTACCAAGTAAGGCTAAGGATGAGTATGATGGTTATAAATTCTGTAACTAGAGTTACACCTAGGTGTTCATGGAGTAGTTGTACCAAATAACGCTAAAGATTAGTATAGGGGTAAAACATTCGGTAACTAGAGTTACACCTAGGTGTTCATGGAGTAGTTGTTCAAAGTAAGGATAAAGATGAGTATGGTGGATATAAATCAGGAAACTAGAGTTACACCTAGGTGTTCATGGAGTAGTTGTACCAAGTAAGGATAAAGATGTGTATGGTGTTTATAAATTCGGTAACTAGAGTTACTCCTAGGAGTTCATGGAGTAGTT
>NW_013830071.1:0-1874 GCF_000517525.1 Limulus polyphemus
CTCGGGGTTTTTATGACCTTATGATGTGTTGAAGTTTTGCATGCTGTTGTAATTATAAGTGTATTTTATATAACAAGTGAATACATGGAGTCTTTTTTACCTTATTGTGTATTGTACTTTGGCATGCTGTTCTAATTATAACAGTATTTTATATAACAAGTGAAAACACGGGGTCTTCATGACCTTTTGATGTATTGTACAATGACATGCTGTTGTAATTATAACAATATTTTATATAAAAAGTGAATACATGGGGTATTTATGACCTTATGATGTATTATACAATGACATGCTGTTGTAATTATAAGTGTATTTTATATAACAAGTGAATACATGGCGTCTTTTTTACCTTATTGTGCATTGTACTTTGACATACTGTTTTAATTATAACTGTATTTTATATAACAAGTGAATACACGGGGTCTTTATGACCTTATGGTGAATTGAAGTTTGACATGCTGTTGTAATTATAACAATATTTTATATAACAAGTGAATACATGGGGTCTTCATGACCTTATGATGTATTATACAATGACATGCTGTTGTAATTATAAGTGTATTTTATATAACAAGTGCTTGTTAAATAAAATACTATTATAATTTCAACAGCATGCCCTTGTACAATACATCATAAGGTCATAAAGACCCCGTGTATTCACTTGTTATATAAAATACAGTTATAATTACAAAAGAATGTCATTGTACAATACATCATAAGGTCATAAAGACCCCGTTCATTCACTTGTTATATAAAATACAGTTATAATTACAACAGCATGCCAAACTTCAACACATCATAATGTCATAAAGACCGCGTGTATTCACTTGTTATATAAAATAGTGTTATAATTACAACAGCATGTCATTGTACAATACATCAAAGGTCATGAAGACCCCGTGTTTTCACTTGTTATATAAAATACTGTTATAATTAGAAAAGCATCCCAAAGTACAATACACAATAAGGCAATAAGACTCCGTGTATTTGAATACACGGGGTCTTTATGACCTTATGATGTATTGTACAATAGCATGCTGTTGTAATTATAACAGTATTTTATATAACAAGTGAATTCACGGAGTCTTTATGACCTTACAATGAATTGAAGTTTCGCATGCTGTTGTAATTATAACAGTATTTTATATAACAAGTGAATTCACGGTTGTAATTATAACTGTATTTTATATAACAAGTGAATACACGGGGTCTTTATGACCTTGTGATGTGTTGAAGTTTAGCATGCGGTTGTAATTGTAAATGTATTTTATATAACAAGTGAATACACGGGGTCTTTATGACCTTATGATGTATTGAAAATAGACTTGCTGTTGTAATATAACAGTATTTTATATAAAAAGTGAATACACGGGTATTTATGATCTTATGATGTATTACAAAATGACTTGCTGTTGTAATTATAAGTGTATTTTATATAACAAGTGTATACATGGAGTCTTTTTTACCGGATTGTGAATTGTACTTTGACATGCTGTTGTAATTATAACTGTCTTTTATATAACAAGTGAATACACGGGGTCTTTATGACCTTATGATGAATTGAAGATTGACATGCTGTTGTAATTATAACTGTATTTTATATAACAAGTGAATACACGGGGTCTTTATGACCTTATGATGAATTGAAGTTTGGCATGCTTTTGTAATTATAACTATTTTATTTAACAAGTGAATACATGGGGTCTTTATGACCTTATGATGTATTGTACAATGACATGCTGTTCTAATAAAACAGTATTTTATATAAATAGTGAATACACGGGGTCTTTATGACCTTATGATGTATTGTACAATGACATGCTGTTGTAATTATAAAAGTATTTTCTATAATAAGTGAATACACGGGGTCTTTG
>NW_013830072.1:0-428 GCF_000517525.1 Limulus polyphemus
TATAGTTCTTAATGCGTTTCTAAAAACTGTAGTTTTTTTGTGATTTTCTCAAACCTGTAATCAAAACTATAGTTCTCTCCCTGTGTAATTTACTCAACAACATCAAACCTGTAGTCAAAACTATAGTTCTCTCCCTGTGTAATTTACTCAACATCAAACCTGTAGTCAAAACTATAGTTCTCTCCCTGTGTAATTTACTCAACAACATCAAACCTGTAGTCAAAACTATAGTTCTCTCCCTGTGTAATTTACTCAACAACATCAAACCTGTAATCAAAACTATAGTTCTCTCCCTGTGTAATTTACTCAACAACACTGCCAAATGTCTCCCATTTTCCACAAAACAGAAACGAAGTGCGCCATCTTTCGCAATATATAAACTTCATCGTTCGTACTTTACAGCTGTGCTCATATAAAGAAAGAATACT
>NW_013830073.1:0-572 GCF_000517525.1 Limulus polyphemus
TTACATCTAGGTGTTCAAAGAGTAGTTGTACCAAGTAAGGCTAAAGATGATTATGGTGGTTATACATTCGGAAACTAGAGTTACACCTAGGTGTTCATGGTGTAGTTGTACCAAGTAAAGCAAAAGATGAGTATGGTGGTTATAAATTCGGTAACTAGAGTTACACCAAGGTGTTCGTGGAGTTGTTGTACCAAATAACACTAAAGATGAGTATGGTGGTTTTAAATTCGGTAACTATAGTTATACCTAAGTGTTCATGGAGTAGTTGTACCAAGTACGCCTAAAGATGAGTATGGTGATTATAAATTCGGTAACTAGAGTTATACCTAGGTATTTATGGAGTAGTTGTACCAAGTAAGGCAAAAGATGAGTATGGTGGTTATAAATTCGGTAACTAGAGTTACACCTAGGTGTTCGTTGAACTGTTGTAAGTAACTCGAGTTACTCCTAAGTGTTCATGGAGTAGTTGTACCAAGTAAGGCTGAAGATGAGTATGGTGGTTATAAATTCGGTAACTAGAGTGACACCTAATTGTTCATGGAGTAGTTGTACCAAGTAAGGCTAAAGATGGG
>NW_013830074.1:0-646 GCF_000517525.1 Limulus polyphemus
GAGTTACACCTACATGTTCGTGGAGTTGTTATACCAAATAACGCTAAAGATGAGTATAGGGGTTAAACATTCGGTAAGTAGAGTTACACCTAGGTGTTCATGGAGTAGTTGTACCAAGTAAGGCTAAAGATGAGTATGGTGGTTATAAATTGGGGAACTAGAGTTACGGTACAACTACTCCATGCACACCTAGGTAAATAACGCTAAAGATGAGTATGGTGGTTATAAATTCGGTAACGAGAGTTACACCTAAGTGTTCATGGAGTAGTTGTACCAAGTAAGGCTAAAGATGAGTATGGTGGTTAAAAATTCTGTAACTAGAGTTACAACTAGATTTCATGGAGTAGTTGTACCAAGTAAGGCTAAAGATGAGTATGGTGGTTATAAATTCGGTAACTAGAGTTAAACCAAAGTGTTCGTGGAGTTGTTGTGCCAAATAACGCTAAAGATGAGTATGGGGTTACACATTCAGTAACTAGAGTTACACCTAGGTGTTCATGGAGTAGTTGTACCAATTAGGCTAAAGATGAGTATGGTGGAGATAAATTCAGAAACTAGAGTTACACCTAAGTGTTAATGGACTAGTTCTACCAAGTAAGGCTAAAGATGAGTATGGTGGTTATAAATTCGGTAACTAGAGTTACAC
>NW_013830075.1:0-430 GCF_000517525.1 Limulus polyphemus
GACAAGAGGGAAGGCAGCTAGTCAACAACACCCAACCCTTGGACTATTATTGTGTGAACTAATAGACAAGAGGGAAGGCAGCTAGTCAACAACACCCATCCCTTAGACTATTCTTGTGTGAACTAATAGACAAGAGGGAAGGCAGCTAGTCAACACCACCCATCCCTTGGACTATTCTTGTGTGAACTAATAGACAAGAGGGAAGGCAGCTAGTCAACAACACCCAACCCTTGGACTATTCTTGTGTGAACTAACAGACAAGAGGGAAGGCAGCTAGTCAACAACACCCATCCCTTGGACTATTCTTGTGTGAACTAATAGTGAGAGGGAAGGCAGCTAGTCAACAGCACCCATCCCTTGGACTATTCTTGTGTGAACTAATAGTGAGAGGGAAGGCAGCTAGTCAACAGCACCCATCCCTTGGACTATT
>NW_013830076.1:0-429 GCF_000517525.1 Limulus polyphemus
ACATTAATTCTTCCTTTAACACGTGTATCAGGAGGTCAGTTCACATGTTTACCACATTAATTCTTCCTTTAACACGTGTATCAGGAGGTCAGTTCAAATGTTTACCACATTAATTCTTCCTTTAACACGTGTGTCGTGAGGTCAGTTCAAATGTTTACCACATTAATTCTTCCTTTAACACGTGTGTCGTGAGGTCAGTTCAAATGTTTGTCACATTAATCCTTCCTTTAACACGTGTATCAGGAGGTCAGTTCAAATGTTTACCACATTAATTCTTCCTTTAACACGTGTGTCGTGAGGTCAGTTCAAATGTTTACTACATGTGTCCTTCCTTTAACACGTGTATCAGGAGGTCAGTTCACATGTTTACCACATTAATTCTGCCTTTAACATGTGTATCAAGGGGGTCAGTTTACATGTTTACTACAT
>NW_013830077.1:0-428 GCF_000517525.1 Limulus polyphemus
CCATTTTCAAAGTCTTATATCGA
This sequence comes from Limulus polyphemus, assembly GCF_000517525.1. Taxonomy (NCBI): domain Eukaryota; kingdom Metazoa; phylum Arthropoda; class Merostomata; order Xiphosura; family Limulidae; genus Limulus; species Limulus polyphemus. The sequence goes on from NW_013830077.1 coordinate 24, forward strand.
GGGCATCTTTGTATTGAAATATGAGGTTAAATAATTTTTTCAAAATTTTGGAAAAAACATGGGCTTGGCTTTTCGGTTAAAATGTGAATATTTTTGGAAAATTCAAAAAAGTGCGTTTTTGGCGCAAAATTAATAGAAAAATATCGGACAGTGCTTATTTCGTCGGAAAACAGAAAATTGAATCATTATTGTAGTGAAGAAAAATATTATGTCCCGTGAAATACTAAAAACAAAATTGTACTTTTGCTAACTTAGAATAAAAAAGATTCAAAGAAAAGCAGTTTATATCATAAGAAGACGTCATGGCCTTTTAGATGTTGGGATTTTGTTTGAATAATCTTATTTTAAAGCTATTCTTTGTTTATAATATAACTGAAGACAAAAGAAAAACAGTAAAATTAAATC
>NW_013830078.1:0-424 GCF_000517525.1 Limulus polyphemus
GTAAACAAATTAATATGGATTAAGTAAAGCTTAGGAGTAAACAACATTAATCTGAATTAAGTAAAGCTTAGGAGTAAACAACATTAATATGGATTAAGTAAAGCTTAGGAGTAAACAACATTAATATGGATTAAGTAAAGCTTAGGAGTAAACAACATTAATCTGGATTAAGCAAAGCTTAGGAGTAAACAACATTAATCTGGATTAAGTAAAGCTTAGGAGTAAACAACATTAATATGGATTAAGTAAAGCTTAGGAGTAAACAACATTAATATGGATTAAGTAAAGCTTAGGAGTAAACAACATTAATCTGGATTAAGCAAAGCTTAGGAGTAAACAACATTAATCTGGATTAAGTAAAGCTTAGGAGTAAACAACATTAATCTGAATTAAGTAAAGCTTAGGAGTAAACAACATTAAATCT
>NW_013830079.1:0-430 GCF_000517525.1 Limulus polyphemus
TCCATTTATTTCTGCCAGTAGCTCAAATTGTGCTCTATATGCTTCCCACGGTGCCTTCCCATCGAATTCTTGTGGCTTCCTTTGTACTGGATCACCCCTATTGCTGACATTCATATTTGGGATGTGACTTCTAACAGGACTGAAGATGTTTGCATTAGGGTTTAGCTGCTGGATCTGGAAGGGGCTTCCTGTTGTTTGGGGCTGATTAAGTCGATGGTTAATGTATCCTCCTCATGTAAAAGACAGTAAATTATTCTTTAATGTATTTAATTCGCTTTGAAATTTACTAATGTTTTCCATTTGTGTACTCTGGCTTTCTCTCAATTGTTGGAGACTTTCTTCTTGTTTATTTTCTTTCTCCTCCATCCACTGCTGTAGCCACTCTTTTTTGTTCATTTTCTTTCTCCTCCAACCACTGCTGTAGTCTCTC
>NW_013830080.1:0-429 GCF_000517525.1 Limulus polyphemus
CTGTAACAGGAGGACATCTCGGAGTTAAGAAAACATTGAGTCACCTACGACACAGATTTTTACTGGATAGGTATGAGACAAGATGTGGAAGAATGGTGCAGAACATGCAGTACATGTTGTGCTAAAAGGGGACCCAAGCATGTGGGACGTGCTCCATTGAAGTTATATCAAGTTGGTGCACCAATGGAAAGAGTGGCCGTTGACATTGCTGGTCCTCTGCCCCAAACTCGTGCTGGAAACAAGTACATTTGTGTGGTGATGGATTATTTCACCAAATGGCCTGAGGAATATGCAATACCAAATCAGGAAGCTACAACTGTAGCTTCGGCTATTAGTGACTTCTTCTTCAGATTCGGTATGCCATATGAACTGCATTCAGATCAAGGCCGTAACTTTGAATCAGCTGTGTTCCAAGAATGCTGCAAGTTA
>NW_013830081.1:0-429 GCF_000517525.1 Limulus polyphemus
GAGATGTCCTCCTGTTGAATTATCATGGGATCGACGCAGCACAACTTCCCGTAACTTCCTCGGTATAACTGTTTGCCAAGTCGTCACTTTCCCATCTGTAGTTTCCCATCTCCGGACAAGAATACCATTTTAAAGCTTCAACTGGTCCCATTGTGCCCAATAGTGCTTTGTCACGGGGCTTAGACTAAACACCTTCTCCCAAGCAGGGCGCACAACACTCGCTTTTAAAAAATCAATCATTGACCTCAAATCCTGGTCTTTTTCCTGCTCTGCTTTAATATCGATACCTGGTTCCACTTCGCCATCATCAACTTCTTCAGTCACTTTGACTTCACCTTGATGGCACCTAATTATTTCAACATCTCTTTTAACAGTTATCGGAACTTGGCCTTCGTTATTCCCAAACATCATTTTATCAAAATCAATTAC
>NW_013830082.1:0-429 GCF_000517525.1 Limulus polyphemus
CCTACCCCAAATTATGTTCTCTGACATAGGGGGTATTGTAGTTGACTTAAGTGCTATGACATGCAGATCAACGGATGCAGCAACACTTACTGGAATTTGGCTTTTGTTGTTTCCAATCGTCATTTTATCGAAGTTAACTACACACTTCCTCGGTAGTAAATAGTCCAATCCTAATATGCATTGCTCTTCAATGTCAGCCAAGTATACTTTCTGTCTGTTCTTCATGCCCATTAGCTCAATAGTTACTCACACTGGTCCCCACAACCTTGCATAATGTCCTGTCACACCACAGAGCTTCTGTACAGCTTCTGGTACTCTTTTGTGATCCAGCACCTTGATACTCACAAGGGTTTGCTGAGATGCAGAATCAATGACAAAGTTGCACCTTTGGCCATCCAGCTTCTCTGTCACGTAAACACTATGTGTACT
>NW_013830083.1:0-429 GCF_000517525.1 Limulus polyphemus
AATTCGTGTGTCTTCTTATTGATAGTACACAGTACTGTTAAATCTTGTGTCTTCTTATTGACAATACACATTATCGTTGAATATTGTGTCTTCTTATTGACAGTACACCGTATTGTTAAATCTTGTGTGTTCTTATTGATAGTACCCAGTATTTATAAATCTTGTGTCTTCTTATTGACAGTACACAGTATTGTTAAATCTTGTGTCTTCTTATTGATAGTACACAGTATCGTTAAATCTTGTGTCTTTTTATTGACAGTACACAGTGTTGTTAAATCTTGTGTCTTCTTATTGAGAGTACACAGTATTGAAAAAATCTTGTGTCTTCTTATTGACAGTACACAGTACCGTTAAATCTTGTGTATTCTTATTGAAAGTATACAGTATTGTTAAACTTGTGTCTTCTTATTGACAGTACACAGTATCGTT
>NW_013830084.1:0-428 GCF_000517525.1 Limulus polyphemus
GGAACACTTTCATTAACCACCCCACAAAAAACGTACATCACATATAATAGTTAAATGAACTACCTAAACATCATGTTGTGTAAAGTTTAGCATACTCTAATCCCTTATAGTGATGGCACATGACAAGACACACATTCAGCATGTAATGCTGTTTGCAAACAAGAAGGGAAACAATGCCTCTGTAGCCACAAAAAATATCAAAGAAGTTAATGGAAATGGCCCTTAAATTGTATGTCTCTCATGAAACAATACTTAAACATCTAAGGGATATGGGAAAACTCTATAAAGAAGGTGTTTGGGTGCCTCACAAACTCTCCGATGATTATCGTTTCCAACGTGTGAACATTGCTTCATCTCTTCTTGCGCATGAACCATTTTTGGACAAATTGTCACCCGGTGATGAAAAATGGATTCTCTGTGTGAATATT
>NW_013830085.1:0-429 GCF_000517525.1 Limulus polyphemus
AGAGAACCTGTAAAACAACTATTTACATCTAGGAGAGAATCTGTAAAACAACTATTTATATCTAGAAGGGAATCTAGAAAAACAACTAATTACATTTAAAAGGGAAACTGTAAAACAAATATTTACACCTAGGAGAGAATCTGTAAAACAAATATTTACATCTAAGAAAGAATCTGTAAAACAACTATTTAGATCTAAGAGAGTATCTGTAAAACAACTAGTTACATCTAAAAGTGAATCTGTAAAACAATTATTTACATCTAGAAGGGAATCTGTAAAACAACTAGTTACATCTAAAAGGGAATCTGTAAAACAACTATTTACATCTAGGAGAGAATCTGTAAAACAACTTTTTACATCTAGGAGAGAATCTGTAAAACAACTATTTACATCTAGGAGAGAATCTGTAAAACAACTATTTAGATCTAG
>NW_013830086.1:0-427 GCF_000517525.1 Limulus polyphemus
TATATCTTTGTAAATGTTTAATCAGATGTTTTATTTACCATATATGTATATATCGTTGTAACTGTTTAAACAGGAGATTTATTTATCATATATATATATATATCGTTGTAAATGTTTACTCAGAAGTTTTTACTTACCATATATATATATATCGATGTGAATATTTAATCAGTAGTTTTTATTTACCATATATATATTTATATCGTTGTTAATGTTTAACTAGAAGATTTATTTATCATATATATATATGTAGATGTGAATGTTTAATCAGAAGTTTTTTTTACCATATATATCAATGTCGATGTGAATTTTTAAACAAAAGTTTTTATTTACCATATATATATATATATGTATATCGTTTAGAATGTTTAATGAGAAGTTTTCATTTACCACATATATATATGTGTCGTTGTAAATGTTTACTCAG
>NW_013830087.1:0-429 GCF_000517525.1 Limulus polyphemus
CCCTTCAAGCTTGTTGCCAGATTTACAGCTTTCTGCTCCTCTGTCCATCCATTCATCTCTGCCAGTAACTCAAACTGTGCTCTATATGCTTCTCACGGTGCCTTCCCATCGAATTCTTGTGGCTTCCTTCGCACTGGATCCCTCCTATTACTGACATTCATATCTGGGATGTGACTTCTAATGGTACTGAATATGTCTGCATTAGGGTTTAGCTGCAGGCTCTGGAAGGGGCTTGCCATTGTGTGGGGCTGATTAAGTCGATGGTCAATGTATCCTCCTTGTGTAACACACAACAAATCGTTCTTTAACGTATCTAATTCACTTTTAAATTTACTGATATTTTCCATTTGTATTTCTTGCCACTGTTGTTGACTTTCCTGCAACTGTTGGATACTTTCTTCCTGTTTCCTTTCTTGTTCTAGTTGCCAC
>NW_013830088.1:0-718 GCF_000517525.1 Limulus polyphemus
ATCTATCCAACTAGTATCACTTTACTCGTTTGTGTACTTTTTATTACAGCATTTATTTTGATTTGGATATTTCTTATAGCAATTCTATGAATTACCAACGAGCCCTACTTTCCTTTAAAATTTTTATTTTTTTTTCCTATTTTTTTTGTTCAGTTTTTATATGTCCATGAAATGGACACAACATCTATAAACTTTCAGTATAGCCATATCCCTGATAGCTATAACTCTTACAAGAATTAAAACCACAATCACAAATTTATAAAATTTAATCCCTACTTTGGCAGCTTTATACGCTTATCTGTTGGCCGAAGTAATGATTAAATTTTATAATTTTGTGACTGTGGCTTTAATTCTTGTTTAATTACCTTTTGTAGCAGGATCCCTACTTCATTTTAAAATTCATAATTTTTTAATACTCTTGTTAGTTTAATGTTATACCTGTATAAAGTATATACTTTACCTTTAGAAACTGTCGCATGTCTATCCATCGATATGTAGTGCCATCCATTGGGTTGATATTTAAGTATGGGTATGATATGCTTACCATTTATATTATGATTGTATATATATATATATATATGGATTTGTATTGGAATATACAAAAGTGGATACCCACAGACCAGTCAAGTAAGCTAGAAAAAATCTTGTAGCGATAGCCCGAGCCCTCTAGGGACTAGCCTCGCTGACGTGATCAGGTAAGGTAGGTAGTAGATGAAAA
>NW_013830089.1:0-429 GCF_000517525.1 Limulus polyphemus
AAGGAGTAACAAATTGGTGTCAGAGAGAAAATAAAATAGAAAAAAAAGAAGAAGATGGAAACGAGAGGCGGAAAATCAAACTACAGCTTAGCAGATTTGATGACAGCAATACAAGAACAGCAAAAGAAACAAGAAGAACGAGAAGAGAAATTACAGCAGTTGTTGGAGGAAAAAGAAAAGAAACAAGAAGAGAGACAACAGCAGTGGCAGCTCGAACAACAAAATAAACAAGAGAGAATACAACAGCTATTGGAGGAGAAAGAAAATTAACAAGAAGAGAGACTACAACAGTGGCAAGAAGTACAAATGGAAAACATTAGTAAATTTAAAAGCGAATTAGATACATTAAAGGATGATCTATTGTCTTTTACACAAGGAGGATACATTGACCATCGACTTAATCAGCCCCAGACAATGACAAGCCCCTTC
>NW_013830090.1:0-429 GCF_000517525.1 Limulus polyphemus
AGAGTCATAACGTTAACATGTTTTTATATATACACAACTTAGAGTCATAAAGTTAACATGTTTTATATACCCAACTTAGAGTCATAAATTTAACATGTTTTATATATATATACCCGACTTAGAGTCATAAAGTTAACATGTTTTTATATATACCCAACTTAGAGTCATAAAGTTAACATGTTTTTATATATACCCAAGTTATAGTCATAAATTTAACATGTTTTATATACCCAACTTAGAGTCATAAAGTTAACATGTTTTTATATATACCCAACTTAGAGTCATAAAGTTGACATGTTTTTATATACCCAAGTTAGAGTCATAAATTTAACATGTTTTATATACCCAACTTAGAGTCATAACGTTAACATGTTTTTATATACCCAACTTAGAGTCATAACGTTAACATGTTTTATATATACCCAACTT
>NW_013830091.1:0-430 GCF_000517525.1 Limulus polyphemus
CAATATTTTGACGTATTTCGCAAAATTTATGTTGCCAACGCACTCCACTAAGCTCGATTTCCCACCAACCAAAAGAGCTCCCCAAACCATCACGCTGAAATCACCATGCTTCACAGTTGGCTGCAATTTGTTGAGCCAAAACTCTTGGTGAGGCATTCTCCAGACCCATATCCTTCCAAAATTGAGCGAATCGTGATTCATCTGAGAACAATACGGTCTTCCAAAAGTCCAAAGGCTTGGTCATCATATCACTTGACCACTTCTTTCGTCTGGCAGGTCTTAATAAGGGCTTCCGTCTAGCTGCTCTGCAACAATAACCCAATCTGTGGAGAATCCGTTGAACAGATTTCGGGCTCATCCCACCAACTTTGGCCACTTCTGCAGTCGTTAATCCGGGATACATTTCGATGCTCCTCTTGACAGCCCTTTT
>NW_013830092.1:0-429 GCF_000517525.1 Limulus polyphemus
GTGAGCTTGAAGGGACAACCACTGGAAACTCAGACAGTTGTCAGCAGACGACAGGCACAACTATAGAGCACTGGTAGCTACTCTAGAATTCTGGTATGGAACTCAAAATCAGTCCGAAGTCTACGGGGCTAGGTTTAGGACTAGAGTTTGTGCTAAAGAGTGGAGCCTGCAAGAGCTGGCACAGGATTTGGAAAGTATGGCGTATAAGGTCTACTCAACTGCGCCACCCAATGTCCTCAAGCTGTTGCTGAGGGATCAGTTTATAGACACCTTGGACAGTCCACAACTAAAGATACAAGTGAAGCAAGCACACCCCTCTACTATGCAGGATACAATGGCCAGAGCTCTTGAATTCGAATCCTACGTTAAGTCCAGCACAGAGGTACTAAGGTTGGTACAGTCATCGGGATTCAAGGCCAGAGAGAGCAG
>NW_013830093.1:0-429 GCF_000517525.1 Limulus polyphemus
AGCAAGAAAAATTCCGACTCTGAAACAGCCAGTGTACTTACAGGAGACAGAAACAAGACTGTTATTATATTATCATAAATTCTTCGTTCTTGTATCACCCGCAGCAAAACGTGCTAGGTTGGAAAATTAGTGTTTAGTTAAGGCGTTTATCGTTGGTTTTCCACAGAACTGTAGTAATATATATCCAATTATATTGAAAGTAGCACAACTAGTTTTATATATATATAGAGAGAGAGAGAGCACTCACTCCTCGTCGGGGGGGGGGGGGGACGTTCAGACGAAATCAATACAATTTTGAGCAAAATATCAGTTTTAAAGTTGATACCAATTCGCCGTTAAATATATATGATGTGACCAGCATACACAGAAATCAGTGTTATTTTAACACAAATATATACTTATCCCAGCTAGATAAAACAGCGATTATAT
>NW_013830094.1:0-429 GCF_000517525.1 Limulus polyphemus
GTATGTAGACAGTGTGTAATTGATCTGCAGTCAGAAGTATTATTGACGTTCGTTAATATAGCGTTTGTTTTAGCGCGATTGTTGAAGTTGAGGGTATCGATAAAGTTATATATTTGTCTGATGGGATGGTAGAAAGTGCAACTGGACACTGGGACAGGAATTGGCAAAGTTTTGTAATAGCCGCCAAGATGACTGGGATGTCTTACTCCCTCCACTATTGATGGCCTATAGGACAGCAGAGCATGAAACCACTGTATACACTCCAGCAAAGTTGATGTTTGGTCGGGAACTTCGGTTGCCAGTGGATCTGTTAACAGGACGCCCACCTTATGAAGAGTTGCCTGAGAGTGTGTCGGAGTTTGTGAAAGTGTTATCTGAAAGGATGGATGATATCCACCATCAAGTGCGTTCAAACTTGAAAACGTCTGC
>NW_013830095.1:0-699 GCF_000517525.1 Limulus polyphemus
AGTATGGACAATGAATTTCCAAAGTAAATCTCATGAAAGTTTCTTCTAATCTTTTTACACCTATTTCCTATTGTTATTCTACTATTAGTGGCTGAAGTAGAAACCTGTTGAATATAAAGCAATGAATCACCATTCCTGTTTTGGTGTTACCATACTTTAAGTACTTTGACAATGACACAATTCCCAAAACTTTTCCTGCTTTGAAAACACAGTGGGGTAGGATTTATCAGCTTGTTGACAGTATAATGATCACAACGAGAATTGTCTAAAGTATTATAAAATGTTTATGTTATGACTTTGTAGAAAGTCTGGGCCAATCCAAAAAATTTGTTAGGTATTTTAATGTTGGTCGATAGGCAGACGTTTTCCTTTAGTTTATCTGAATCCCAGCTTTGAAAACACAGTGGAGTAGAATTTACGGTCTTTTTTAACACAGTACAGTGGTTACAACAAGAATTATCTAAAGTACTACATAAAAGTGAGAGAAAATATTTATGATGTGATGCTGTACAAAGTTGTATCTGATCCAATAAACTTGGGTGGTCAGAATTTAATGGTAATATAGGTGTGAAAGTGCTTATGAACATCCCGTTTCTTATTTTACCATGCTTACACTGTAACCAATAAATGCATAGTTACCAATATTTTGTAAGGTACAGTGAGGTACGGGTTACTATACATTACACACACATATATATA
>NW_013830096.1:0-397 GCF_000517525.1 Limulus polyphemus
GAAATATTGAGCTAATAACTTTAATTCCGGGGATATAGGTCGTGATTATATTTATTGATATCTCCTTACGAAGTTGTAAGATCGGAATATTGAGCTAATAAAGTTACATTCCGGGGATATAGGTCGTGATTATATTTATTGATATCTCCTTACGAAGTTGTAAGAACGGGATATTGAGCTAATAAAGTTATATTCCGTAGATATAGGTCGTGATTATATTTATTGATATCTCCTGACGAAGCTGTAACAGCGGAAAATTGAGATAATAAAGTTATATTCCGGGGATATAGGTCGTGATTATATTTATTGATATCTCCTGTCGAAGTTGTAACAGCGGAATATTGAGCTAATAAAGTTATATTCCGGGGATATAGGTTATCAATAAATATAATCACAA
>NW_013830097.1:0-427 GCF_000517525.1 Limulus polyphemus
GTGTAGTAATATATTAGAAGTAGCTAGAACATAAAATCCACTGTGTATAGTAATATATTAGAAGTAGTTAGAACATAAAATCCACTGCGTATAGTAATATATTAGAAGTAGTTAGAACATAAAATCCACCGTGTGTAGTAATATATTAGAAGTAGTTAGAACATAAAATCCACCGTGTATAGTAATATACTAGAAGTAGTTAGAACATAAAATCCACTGTGTATAGTAATATATTAGAAGTAGTTAGAACATAAAATCCACTGTGTATAGTAATATATTAGAAGTAGTTAGAACATAAAATCCACTTTGTATAGTAATATATTAGAAGTAGTTAGAACATAAAATCCACTGTGTATAGTAATATATTAGAAGTAGTTAGAACATAAAATCCACTGTGTGTAGTAATATATTAGAAGTAGTTAGAACA
>NW_013830098.1:0-427 GCF_000517525.1 Limulus polyphemus
AATGCAAGTAACAACCAGTGTCGGGCTGACGGAGAAGTTCACAGTAACAGTTGGACTTCACCAAGGCTCTTCTCTAAGCCCGTACATCTTCGACGTGATAATGGATGTGCTGGGCCAAGGGATCATCGAACCGGCACCTTGGGACATGTTATTTGCAGATGACATAGTACTCATAGATACCACCAAGAAGGGAGTAGAGCAGAAATTGGAGAGATGAAGGACAGAGGACTTAAGGTCAGTAGAGAGAAGACGGAGTATGTGGATTTTAATGGAGAAGAGGAAATGGGGGATGGTTACTTTACTTAACGATAAACTTAAAAGGGTAAACACCTTTAAGTATCTTGGGTCCTAATGTGGCATCAAACGGTACACTCGACTCTGAAGTAAGCCATAGAATCCAGTCGGGATGGAGAAATTGGAAAAATGT
>NW_013830099.1:0-505 GCF_000517525.1 Limulus polyphemus
TTTTGATATGAAGAGAAGTATTTTTAATCTTAACATCAAAATCACTTTGCACTCAGACTAGTAAAAAAAAAAAAAGATTTGATATATTTATGGACAAATCTTTTTTTAGTTTATTAAAAATACTTCATTAAAAAATCTGATTTTTTTTGTATGTAAAAGATTTGTAATGTTCACTGAAAGTCTGCCAAATTTTGTGAAGATATACATACTATATTAAAAGTTAGTAGTATAAAAACTATAACAAGTACAAAGTGGTCATGTGGTTGGTGAAATCGACTGAGCCCATGTGGAAAGAGTTAAGATCCAATAAAACAAGCCTTCAATATAGCAATGAAAATGACATTCTCACACACTCATGTCATATAGCCAAATTATTATTAATATGAAGTAGTCATACTACATGATACTAAAGAAAAGCAGTAAATAAGTCTTCAACAATAATTATTAATAAAGGAATAATCGGTAGAAACTGGTCTTCAACAATAATTATTAATAAAGGAATAAT
>NW_013830100.1:0-428 GCF_000517525.1 Limulus polyphemus
TTATTTTGTTGTTCGAGCTGCCACTGTTGCAGGTTTTCTTGCCACTGTTGTAATCTTTCTTTTTGTTTCTTTTCTCGTTCTTCTTGTTTCTTTTCTTTTTCCTCCAACAACTGCTGTAATTTCTCTTGTTTATTTTGCTGTTCGAGCTGCCATTGTTGCAGGTTTTCGTGCCACTGCTGTAATCTTTCTTCTTGTTTCTTTTCTTTTTCCTCCAACAACTACTGTAATTTCTCTTGTTTATTTTGCTGTTCGAGCTGCCACTGTTGCAGGTTTTCTTGCAACTGTTGTAGTCTTTCTTCTTGTCTATTTTGCTGTTCGACCTGCCACTGTTGCAGGTTTTCTTGCAACTGCTGTAATCTCTCTTCTTGTTTATCCTCTCGTTCTTATTGTTTCTCTTCTTTTTCCTCTAACAACTGTTGTAATTTCTC
>NW_013830101.1:0-429 GCF_000517525.1 Limulus polyphemus
TAGCTCTAGTGTACCTGGATGATATCATTGTATTTGCAACAACTTTTGATGAGGAAATGTCCTAGCTAGAAGAAGTATTCAAGCGTTTGTAGACAGCAAACCTCAAACTCCATCCCAAGAAATGCCACTTGTTCCAGAAAGAGGTGCTTTACTTAGGTCTCATTGTAAGTGAGCATGGTGTGCAAACTGATCCTGATAAGGTGAAAGTAGGGCGTGATTGGCCCTACACCAAAGAATGTGGGAGAGTTAAGAAGTTTCTTGGGACTCTGTACTTATTACCGGAAGTTTGTGAAGGACTTTGCAACTATAGCTGCTCCACTACATGATTTGACCAAAAAAGGCCAGGAGTTTGAATGGACAGTTTCTTGCCAGCATGTTTTCAAGACATTGAAAGAAAAATTGATCTCAGCCCCACTTCTAAAGCTTCCA
>NW_013830102.1:0-429 GCF_000517525.1 Limulus polyphemus
ACGATACAGCAGTAACGGCTGCTACCAAGAAAGGCTGTTGGAACTGTGGGAAGCACGGACATTTGAGGAGCCAGTGTAGGAGGAATATTACCAACAAGTCGGCCTCAAGGAGACCAGTAGTGGTTGGTGTTGAGCGACGCCCACCAACCCCCATCTTGAAAGTCTCAACAGCTAGGTGTAAAATGCCAAGCACACACAGTGTCTATGTGACAGGAAAGCTAGATGGCCAAAGGTGCAACTTTGTCATAGACTCTGCGTCTCAGCAAACCCTTGTGAGCATCAAGGTGTTAGATAACCAAGGAGTACCAGAAGCCACACAGAAGCTTTATGGTGTGACGGGACATTCTAGTAGGTTGTGGGGACCAGTGTGGGTAACTATCGAGCTCATGGGCATAAAGGACAGACAGAAAGTATACTTGGCTGACATAG
>NW_013830103.1:0-426 GCF_000517525.1 Limulus polyphemus
CAACAAACGTTCATATAAAATTTTGAAAAGATCCGTCCAAATGGAACGAAGTACTGGTACAAAACGCAAAACCTTCGTTAACTCCCTTAAAATGAACCGTAGGAGGCTGAAACTCTGAATAAACACACCAAACGCAATACCTTCCATAACTCTCTTAAAATGAATAGCAGAAGGGTGATATTCTGCATATAACTGTGCTACGATAGAGCGTTCCTACATACCTAATTTGGTAAAGAACCATCAATTGAAGACTCTTTGTTAAATAGAAATCGAGAAACAATCAGTAATCAAAATCTTCACTGCAGTTACACATACGCTTTCAGAAAGCCAATAAAGTAGTAAGAAAAAGACCACAAAAGTCGCAAAAATGATAATACGAAGCTAGACTTTTACTTGTAAATACGCAAGTATGCAACGAACGTTCAT
>NW_013830104.1:0-429 GCF_000517525.1 Limulus polyphemus
GCTTCACTTATGTATGATCACACTATTAGTACGTGTTCACAATCCAGTTCCGCTTAGTAGTCATATACACATAACCCTATTTATACATACAAAATACTTTTAAAATAGAGCTACGTTTGCGTCTATGATTCAGTTAGCCTAGCACTGTTTGGCCTGTAAGTTTCTTATTTATGATGATTAGAGGGGGGTACTTGGGGCTTGGTTCATAAGTAATAAGTATTGAATTTTGTCTTGTCGGTTTCTTTTTTAAAAGTTTTGTGATGGGTCTGTTAAGTTGTTTAGTCACGTTCTGCTTCTGTTGTTGTGCTATCTGTCCACTCAAGCATTGTTACCGAACAATGGGTCAATTTTTTTTTGTCTATTTCTTGTTAACTATGTCCACGGAATCCCATATACGACACAGCCGCTTTGTACGGAATAAAAGTTTCC
>NW_013830105.1:0-429 GCF_000517525.1 Limulus polyphemus
GAATACAAAAAAGGATATAACCGTTCTGTAGCCACAAAGAATATCAAAGACGTTTATGGATATGTTTTGAACGTTCCTAAGTATCAACAACGGTTCAGAAAATTTCATTCAGGTGACTTTAGCCTTAAATACTGTGAGGGCAGGAGCCGACATATTGGAATTGACATTGATGCTCTGAAGACGCTTGTTGAGTCTAACCCAAGGCAACATACTCGTGAAATTGCATGTCTCTCATGAAACAATACTTAAACATATAAGGAATATGGGTAACTCCATAAAGAATGTGTTTGGGTGTCTCACGAACTCTACGATGATCATCGTTTCAAACACGTGAATGTTGCTTCATCTCTTCTGCTGCGTAAAGTGCATGAACCACTTTCGAATCAAAAACCTGGACTAGATCCACAGAAAGTAAGGCTTTGAATTTGG
>NW_013830106.1:0-428 GCF_000517525.1 Limulus polyphemus
GTTTAACAGGAGGACATCTCGGAATTAAGAAAACATTGAGTCACCTATGATTTTACTGGATAGGTATGAGACAAGATGTGGAAAAATGGTGCAGAACATGCAGTACATGTTGTGCTAAAAGGGGACCCAAGCATAAGGGATGTGCTCCAATGAAGTTATATCAAGTTGGTGCATTAATGGAAAGAGTAGCCGTCGACACTGCTGGTCCTCTGCTCCAAACTCGTGCTGGAAACAAGTACATTTGTGTGGTGATGGATTATTTCACCAAGTGGCCTGAGGCATATGCAATACCAAATCAGGAAGCTACAACTGTAGCTTCGGCTATGAGTGATTTCTTCTTCAGATTTGGTATGCCATATGAACTGCATTCAGATCAAGGCCATAACTTTGAATCAGCTGTGTTCCAAGAATGCTGAAAGTTGTTTGGC
>NW_013830107.1:0-428 GCF_000517525.1 Limulus polyphemus
TCCTGATGACTGTACCAACCTTGGTACCTCTGTGTTGGACTTAACGTAGGATTCGAATTCAAGAGCTCTGGCCATTGCATCCTGCATAGTAGAGGGGTGTGCTTGCTCACTTGTATCTTTAGTTGTGGACTGTCCAAGGCATCTACAAACTGATCCCTCAGCAACAACTTGAGGACATCGGGTGGTGCAGTTGGGTAGGCCTTGTGTGCCATGCTTTCCAAATCCTGTGCCAGCTCTTGCAGGCACTCCCCTTCAGCACGGACTCTCGTCCTAAACCTAGCCCTGTAGACTTTGGACTGAATTTGAGTTCCATACCTGAGTTCTAGAGCAGCTACCAGTGCTCCATAGTTGTCCAAGTATTTCCAGTGGTTGTCCCTTCGAGCTCGTTTCCAGGTTACACTGCTTTCTGCTCCACTGTCCATTCATTC
>NW_013830108.1:0-427 GCF_000517525.1 Limulus polyphemus
AATAACATACCTCTACTGTGGTTCATATACACCAAAGTATAGGGTATCACTGCATTATTACATACAGGACTTGCTACTGAATAACATACCTCTACTGTGGTTCATATACACCAAAGTATAGTGTGTCTCTTCATTATTACATACAGTACTTGCTACTGAATAACATACCTCTACTGTGGTTCATATACACCAAAGTATAGTTTATATATTTATTATTACACACAGTACTTGCTACTCAATAACATACCTCTACTGTGGTTCATATACACTAAAGTATAGTTTATATATTATTATTACACACAGTACTTGCTACTGAATAACATACCTCTACTGTGGTTCATATACACCAAAGTATATTGTATCTTTTCATTATTACACATAGTACTTTCTACTGAATAACATACTTCTACTGTGGTTCATATACATC
>NW_013830109.1:0-429 GCF_000517525.1 Limulus polyphemus
AGATAGTACACAGTATTGTTATATCTTGTGTCTTCTTACTGACAGTAAACAGTATTGTTAAATCTTATGTCTAGTTATTGATAGTACACAGTATCGTTAAGTCCTCTCGCTTGTTAGTGATAGTACACACTATTGTTAAATCTTGTGTCTTCTTATCGACAGTACCAGTATTGTTAAATCTTGTGTTTTCTTATCGACAGTACCCAGTATTATTAAATCTTGTGTTTTCTTATTGACAGTACACAGTATTTTTAAATCGTGTGTCTTGTTATCGACAGTACACAGTATTGTTAAATCTTGTGTCTTCCTATTGATAGTACACAGTATCGTTAAATCTTTTGTCTTCCTATCGTCAGTGCATAGTCTTGTTACATCTTGTGTCTTCTTATTGGCTCTACCCTGTATTGTTAATTCGTGTGTCTTCTTATT
>NW_013830110.1:0-428 GCF_000517525.1 Limulus polyphemus
GATTCGTATGATCTGGTTTCTGGTTAGTGATTAGGTTATTCTTCTGTAATGTGTATATTCGTATGATCTGGTTAGTGATTAGGTTATTCTTCTGTAATGTGTATAGATTCGTGTGATCTGGTTAGTGATTAGGTTATTCTTCTGTAATGTGTAGAGATTCGTGTGATCTGGTTAGTGATTAGGTTATTCTTCTGTAATGTGTAGAGATTCGTGTGGTTTCTGGTTAGTGATAGGTTTGTTTGTTTGTTTTGAATTTTGCGCAAAGTTACACGAGGGCTATCTGCGCTAGCCGTCCCTACTTTAGCAGTGTAAGACTAGAGGGAAGGCATCACCACCCACCGCCTACTCTTCTACCAACGAATAGTGGGATGGACCGCACATTATAACGCCCCCACGGCTGAAAGGGCGAGCATGTTTGGTGTGACGGG
>NW_013830111.1:0-428 GCF_000517525.1 Limulus polyphemus
AAACTAAATCAAAACAGAAAACGAAAACAGTTTTTAAATAAGAACTTTAGTTTGTTTTGTTCTTGTTAAGCACAAAGCTAGCTATACAATGGGCTATCGATACCCCTATGTTTAGCGTTATAACCCCCCCCCCCCCTCAGACTTACCGCTGAGCCACCGAAGATCACTAAACACTAATAATAATAAAAAATTCTTATAAAGAAATAATGGAAGGAATATTTTCGTGTTTTCAGCAATACCTTATATGAATTACAGATAATGTTGTATTGGCAAAGATTTCTCGCCCTGATGAAAAACATTATGAATCAAAATGAATATTCAAACTGTATTAAAGCACAATTTGCTTTTTTTACCATGAAAGTTAAGACGTATTACTTAACAATTTTTTTAAATCCAGCTAAGAATTTCAAACTGTATACATTCTATTC
>NW_013830112.1:0-429 GCF_000517525.1 Limulus polyphemus
AATGTGTATATGAAATGATCAAGTGTATCTAATGTGCATATTAAGTAATCACGTGGATCTAATGTGTATGTGAAGTAATCACGTGGATCTAATGTGTATATGAAATGATGATGTGGATCTAATGTGTATATGAAATGATGATGTGGATCTAATGTGTATAAAAAATGATGATGTGGATCTAATGTGTATAAAAAATGATGATGTGGAACTAATGTGTATATAAAATGATGATGTGGATCTAATGTGTATGTGAAACGATCAAGTGGATCTAATGTGTATGTGAAATGATCAAGTGGATCTAATGTGTATATTAAGTAATCACGTGGATCTAATGTGTATATTAAGTAATCACGTGGATCTAATGTGTATGTGAAGTAATACGTGGATCTAATGTGTATATGAAATGATGATGTGGATCTAATGTGTATA
>NW_013830113.1:0-429 GCF_000517525.1 Limulus polyphemus
ATCATGATACCGGTGAATTACCTATATAATGTAAACATAAATACTTCATATTATGAGTTAATAACACTGTAGAGCTAAGTTGGTCATGATACCGGTGAATTACCTATATACCGTAAACATGAATACTTTATATTATGAGTTAATAACACTGTAGAGCTAAGTTGATCATGATACCGGTGTATTACCTGTATAATGTAAACATAAATACTTCATATTATGAGTTAATAACACTGTAGAGCTAAGTTGGTCATGATACCGGTGAATTACTTATATAATGTAAACATGAATATTTCATATTATGAGTTAATAACACTGTAGAGCTAAGTTGGTCATGATACCGGTGTATTACCTGTATAATGTAAACATGAATATTTCATATTATGAGTTAATAAGACTGTAGAGCTAAGTTGGTCATGATACCGGTGAATT
>NW_013830114.1:0-1061 GCF_000517525.1 Limulus polyphemus
CCTAATCCTGTAACTTCCATAAAAGCCTAAAAGACATTGGCTTCACTTACTCCTAATCCTGTACCTTCCATAAAAGCCTAAAAGACATTGGCTTCACTTACTCCTAATCCTGTACCTTCCATAAAAGCCTAAAAGACATCGGCTTCAAAGTTAGGCAATACAGTTTTGATTTATCGACTGTCTGCTTACTACCATATATAACAGAGTACTACACATTTCAAAAGTCCAAGTTGCAAAGAAAAATAAGCTAACATTACACTACTCACTAGAAAGTCCGGATATTGTAACTTTAAGATTTAAACTAAAAGTAAAATAAGTAAATATGACTACAATACTCTTGTTATACAGAAATAATAGAATGTGTATGACCATTGTAATCTATTACAAAGAAATGGTAATACACATATTATGTTGTAATCTGTTATACAGTATTACTGTTGTAATTTGTTATACAGAAATGGTAATACCTGTATTACTGTTGTAATTTGTTATACACAAATGGTAACACCTGTATTACTGTTGTAATTTGTTATACAGAAATGGTAATACCTGTATTACTGTTGTAATTTGTTATACACAAATGGTAACACCTGTATTACTGTTGTAATTTGCTATACACAAATGGTAATACCTGTATTACTGTTGTAATTTGTTATACACAAATGGTAACACCTGTATTACTGTTGTAATTTGTTATACAGAAATGGTAATACCTGTATTACTGTTGTAATTTGTTATACACAAATGGTAACACCTGTATTACTGTTGTAATTTGTATACACAAATACAGGTATTACAATATTTGAACAACAAATTACAACAGTAATACAGGTATTACCTATAACAAATTACAACAGTAATACAGGTGTTACCATTTCTGAATTACTGTTGTAATTTGTTATACAGAAATGGTAACACCAGTATTACTGTTATAATTTGTTATACAGAAATGGTAACACCAGTATTACTGTTGTAATTTGTTTTACACAAATGGTAACACCTGTATTACTGTTGTAATTTGTTTTACACAAATGGTAACACCAGTATTACTGTTGTAATTT
>NW_013830115.1:0-421 GCF_000517525.1 Limulus polyphemus
GTTAAATGTAAAGTATGTTCATGCACAATATCTATGTCTACACTGTACTATTTTAAACATGTTTAAATATCTTCCAAAGGAAATATTTAGGATATTAATACTTTTCATTCTGAAAGATTACTAGCACACTTAGGTAAACTATCAACATATTAAGTTCTGTTCAAATGTTTACACATTACTGTACCTTAATATTTACTATGGGTAGTTTTCGATCCTTATAGTAGACAATGCTATGTAGATCTTGAACCTTTGAAGCCAAGAAGGCTCGAAACGTGCCTTGCAACTTAGCTTTCCTAGCTTGGCGATAGCAGTCATAATCCACACCTCTCACTCCATGCATGTCACCACGCAGTGGTTGATTCAAAGCCGCCATTCTTAGCTAGAGATTGAAGAATTATAAATTTGTATTTTTTTTTTTGGT
>NW_013830116.1:0-712 GCF_000517525.1 Limulus polyphemus
TATACGGTGGTGATCTAGGTGATTAAAATGTCTGTTAAGTACAACAATAAATGAAAAAGTACAGTAAACAACAGTACACATATACGGTGGTGATCTAGATGATTAAAATCCTTTAAGTACAACAATAAATGTTTAAGTTCAGTAAACATCAGCACAAACTGTGCAGTTTAGATTGTTTTGGTTAGTTTACCTTTCTCTTAAGCATGAATCTACTCTTCAGTTCTATTCACAGTTCTAAAAGAGTTGATATTACAACTGTTGAGCAGGTGGGAATAATATACATTTCAAACGTTTTCAGGAAGGTTAATTTGTGCCAAGTTTGGGTGATAAGGTACATACACTATAAATAATTTGTGTTAAACTAACGATATACATTTCAAACGTTTTCAGGAAGGTTAATTTGTGCCAAGTTTGGGTGATAAAGTACATACACTATAAATAATTTGTGTTAAACTTACGATATACATTTCAAACGTTTTCAGGAAGGTTAATTTGTGCCAAGTTTGGGTGATAAAGTACATACACTATACATAATGTGTGTTAAACTTACGGTATACATTTCAAACGTTTTCAGGAAGGTTAATTTGTGCCAAGTTTGGGTGATAAAGTACGTACACTATAAATAATTTGTGTTAAACTTACGATATACATTTCAAACGTTTTCAGGTAAGGTTAATTTGTGCCAGATTTGGGTGATAAAGTACGTACACTA
>NW_013830117.1:0-1016 GCF_000517525.1 Limulus polyphemus
AACATTCCGTTATGAAACACTCAACTACAAGATATAGACAGTGAACATTCCGTTATGGAACACTCAACTACAAGATGTAGACAGTCAACATTCCGTAGGGTTATGAAACACTCAACTACAAGATGTAGACAGTCAACATTCCGTTATGAAACACTCAACTACAAGATATAGACAGTGAACATTCCGTAGGGTTATGAAACACTCAACTACAAGATATAGACAGTGAACATTCCGTAGGGTTATGAAACACTCAACTACAAGATATAGACAGTCAACATTCCGTTATAAAACATGGAGGAAAGACAATCTCATCAAATCTACGGCATTTTTAAACAACTTAAAAACAAACATTTCCAGCGGAAAGTTTGCCTAAAAACCGTTTTGATATCGACCCAATTGATGGTATATTCCCATTTATTAGTAAAAAGGCAGAAAAATAACTGGGACTTAATCATTAGACATAACAGAAGCAAAATGCAAAAGAGTTTGTTAAACTAAACGAGATAAAAGTCACATAGCGTCTACTGTACAATAATGAAAGAAAAAATAACACTGCCGTATTAAGGGGGGCAATTACTCCGTGTCGCCTCCTCAAGGGACCCCCCCCCCCCAGTGGATCTTTTTCTTTGCATATCGAAAGCATTTGCTCGGTTGACTTTCATGGTTATACCTAAGACATTTTCTTGGTTGACTTTCATGGTTATACCTAAGGCATTTTCTTGGTTGACTTTCATGGTTATACCTAAGGCATTTTCTTGGTTGACTTTCATGGTTATACCTAAGGCATTTTCTTGGCTGGCCTTCATGGGAATATCTGTATAAAACATTTGCTAGGTTGACCTTCATTAGAATATCTATATAAGACATTTGTTCGGTTGGCGTTCATTGGAATATCTATATAAGGCATTTTCTTGGTTGGCCTTCATGAACACTAGGAAGAAACCATTATAAAGCAGTCAGCTTTTTTTCGATGAGTGAAAATATTGGTTGACGTACCCCCCCCCCCCAAAAAAAAA
>NW_013830118.1:0-574 GCF_000517525.1 Limulus polyphemus
GTCTTCTTATTGACAGAACACATTATTGTTAAATCTTCTGTTTTCTTACTGACAGTACACATTATCGTTAAATCTTGTGTGTTGTTATTGACAGTACACAGTATAGTTAAAACTTGTGTTTTCTTCTTGAAAATACACAGTATCGTTAAATCTTGTGTCTTCTTATTGACAGTACACAGTATCGTTAAATCTTGTGTCTTCTTATTGACAGTGCAGAGTATCGTCTTATCTTGTGTCTTCTTAATGACAGGACACATTATTGTTAAATCTTGTGTTTTCTTACTGACAGTACGCAGTATCGTTAAATCTTGTGTCTTCTTATTGACAGTACACATTACTGTTAAATCTTGTGTTTTCTTACTGACAGTACACATTATCGTTGAATATTGTGTTTTCTTATTGACAGTACACATTACTGTTAAATCTTGTAGTAGGAAAACGACAGTACACATTATCGTTAAATCCTTGTGTGTTCTTGTTGACAGTACTCAGTATTGTTAAATCTTGTGTCTTCTTATTGAAAGTACATAGAATCGTTAAATCTTGTGTTTTCTTATTGACAATACACAGTATC
>NW_013830119.1:0-429 GCF_000517525.1 Limulus polyphemus
CAAAACAAAATAGTATTCAAACAGTAATTAAACTTGTAGCGACTGTATGGGCGACCAATCACACACAAATTAATTAATAGCTGTCGCCACAGCCTTACCTACCATACAAATCATGACTTCTAAGTAATACAATTATATTTGTTTGCACATCTCACCTTTTCTTCCCTCACGTTGTAATCTGGTGTTGAGATTTAACAAGTGTAAGTAAACTGCTTGAACATAATATTAAAACAGTTTTTCATCCTTACACAGAACATTAATTAATCTTCGATGACGAGGAACCCACTTTGAGACTAATAATGGCTGGAGACGGCTTGAATGGGTAATGAAGAAAAACTTTATTAATAACTGTATATATCCGTGTCAGTGTAAATTACTTGTACCTGATGATGACAAAACGTTGCACATTTGCTGTTATGTTAAACTTAT
>NW_013830120.1:0-429 GCF_000517525.1 Limulus polyphemus
CATTATTAGATCGGACACACAGTTTAAAACCAAAATTCGCCGCAAAAACACACACACTGGTCTCTACATCCCCTGGAATTCCGCTCATGACACCACACAAAAATCAATACTCTTAAAAACCTTATAAATACAGCCACAAGGCTCTGTTCAACGGACTGCATAAATGAAGAAATTAACTACTTAAAGCATTCCTTTATTCACACCAATAAATTCCCACCAGATATAGTTGAAAAGCTCTCCAACATTCCCCACAATAAAACTCAACTCACGAACAAAATTGATACTAACAAACTCAACAACAGTACATTACACTGCAGTTTACTTTTTGTCCCTGAAGCCAGCTCAAGAATTATCCACACTTGGACTAAACTAGCCATTAAACACAATATTCCTGTCAACGTCAAATTCTCACAAAAACCTGGCCCTAAA
>NW_013830121.1:0-430 GCF_000517525.1 Limulus polyphemus
TATCGTTAAATATTGTGCCTACTTATTGACAGTACACAGTATCGTTAAATCTTGTGTCTTCTTATTGACAGTACACAGTATCGTTAAATCTTGTGTCTTCTTATTGACAGTACATAGTATCGTAAAATCTTGTGTCTTCTTATTGACAGTACACATTATTGTTAAATCTTGTGTTTTCTTACTGACAGTACACATTATCGTTGAATATTGTGTCTTCTTATTGACAGTACAGCGTATCGTTAAATCTTGTGTCTTCTTATTGACAGTACAGAGTATCGTTAAATCTTGTGCTTTTTTTGACAGTACACAGTATCGATAAATCTTGTGTCTTCTTATTGACAGTACACAGTATCGTTAAATCTTGTGTCTTCTTATTGACAGTACACATTATTGTTAAATCTTGTGTTTTCTTACTGACAGTACACTGTAT
>NW_013830122.1:0-428 GCF_000517525.1 Limulus polyphemus
TTTAGGTAAGTTAAACATTGAATAAAATGTTATATGGAATCGTGAAGATCTTTAGGTATGTTAAACATTGAATAAAATGTTATATGGAATCATGAAGATCTTTAGGTAAGTTAAACACTAAATAAAATGTTATATGGAATCGTGAAGATCTTTAGGTATGTTAAACATTGAATAAAATGTTATATGGAATCGTGAAGATCTTTAGGTAAGTTAAACACTAAATAAAATGTTATATGGAATCATGAAGATCTTTAGGTAAGTTAAACACTAAATAAAATGTTATATGGAATCATGAAAATCTTTAGGTAAGTTAAACATTGAATAAAATGTTATATGGAATCGTGAAGATCTTTAGGTAAGTTAAACACTAAATAAAATGTTATATGGAATCATGAAGATCTTTAGGTAAGTTAAACACTAAATAAAAT
>NW_013830123.1:0-429 GCF_000517525.1 Limulus polyphemus
GTCAACTGTTGTTGTTTATATCATTATTTCATCAACTATTGTTATATCATTATTTCACCAACCATTGCTATATCGTTATTTCGTCAACTGTTGTTGTTTATATCATTATTTCATCAACTATTGTTATAACATTATACTGTGGTGGAAGCTGTTAGTTTTACTGAAACTGAAGCCCAGCATGGCCAGGTGGTTAAGGCACTCGACTCGCAATCTGCGGATCGCGGGTTCGAATCCCCGTCACACCAAACATGCTCGCCCTTTCAGCCGTGGGGGCGTTATAATGTGACGGTCAATCCCACTATTCGATGGTAAAAGAGTAGCCCAAGAGTTGGCGGTGGGTGGTGATGACTAGCTGCCTTCCCTCTAGTCTTACACTGCTAAATTAGGGACGGCTAACGCAGATAGCCTTCGTGTAGCTTTGCGCGAAAT
>NW_013830124.1:0-429 GCF_000517525.1 Limulus polyphemus
TGATGACAAATGGACTATGCTCTTCTTATAGAGGTCAGTTAAATGTTCTGGGAGAGGATGTCCTTTCTTTACAGTTGTATTTCTTGCCTTAACATTGACTGGCTCTACCTCTTGGCACACACCCAACAATGCCCCTTCCTTAAGTGTCTGCTCATATTTAGAGAAATTAGCCATGGTTATGGGTACTAATTGATGACCTGCCACAAGTGACCTTCCAATCTTCACGTCCGCTGGCCTGTATGGGTCTTCCACTGCTTCCACAAGCATCGGGTTTCCTTGGGGATGTTCTTTTATTCTACCACAAATTATCTTCTCTGACATAGAGAGTATTGTAATTGACTTAAGTGCTGTTACATGCAAATCAACAGATGCAGCAACACTTACCAGAATTTGGCCTTTGTTGTTCCCAAACGTCATTTTATCAAACAC
>NW_013830125.1:0-1057 GCF_000517525.1 Limulus polyphemus
ACCCAACAAAGTTATTCTGGAGTTGCTTGAAGCTAGTCCTTTAATTCCGCCCAACAAAGTTATTCTGGAGTTGCTTGAAGCTAGTCCTTTAATTCCGCCCAACAAAATTATTCTGGAGTTGCTTGAAGCTAGTTAATATAATTTTGTTTTTATAACAGTAAAATCAATAACTACTTTTTTGGCAGAATTTTTTTTAAATCTATATTTCATGAATTATTTATTATTGAATTTCAAAAATTGTAAATTAGGAAAAACTATTAGCCAACTTTTATTGAGATATATTCCTAAATGAATGAGAAGAAACATTATGGACAATAGTTTGTGCCAAGAAAATTTCAGATTTTGTTCCAACTAGTGAATACGATTAAATTATACAACTGAAATGTTCAATCTAATCGAACACCCAGTTAGGAAAGTCGTGTTTAATCATCAATCGAAAGATCAATTAGTTCAGAATTTAGGATTTACTAACATAAAGATACTACGAGACAAGTACCCTAAAGTTTGGTTTTCACTTGTCCTTCTCACTTTTCTCCTGAGAATACAACACGAGGTTCAACAACAAAGTCATCTACACCTGGTGTTCAAATGACACATCAATACGATAAGTGTAACAATACAGGTTCAACCATACCAAGGATCAAATGATCAGTTAACAAAATTTGAACCAACATCACAATTTCAACCGAATGTCTCGGGTATAATTTTTCCGGTACGAGTATTTAATTTCCTTACTTTGTAAATCCAATGAAATCCTCATGGTTGGTGTTCATGTATGCCAGTTCAACATCAACTAACAATATTAACTGTTCCTTTGTCTTCTGCTCTCTCTCTCTGATATGAGTGTTAATAATTCTCTCAGTTTCGTCACGTAACCGCGGGAAACGACCCATCTACAAAAAAAACTTCATAAAAGACAATTCTACCAAAATTGCAAAACAATGATCAAAGTGTAAATATTCTGAAGTTGGTAATTAACTTGCACCAGATCACAAAAACTTGTTACTTTACAAGTCTTATTTCAGAGAACTGACTGCAACTGTGGTTGTTACAATTG
>NW_013830126.1:0-429 GCF_000517525.1 Limulus polyphemus
TGAGCATTTTTACAAAAACTTACTTGTGAATATATGGAGTCAAAGTGTTGATTGCTCCAAGTGCAAAGTGATCTTTTTTGTTAAGATTAAAAATACTTTTCTTCCTCTGAATATTGATCTCATTATATAATCTCTAAAACCTCCTAAAGAAATTTCAAATGTTTATTTTTGAGTAATACTTCACACTTTATCTGTTATTTTCTCTACCCTAACTTATACAGGGTTGGTCAAATTGACCAATCTTGTAACCATCATAAAAAAAAAGAAAGAAATCAAAATAGCTCAAAGCTCGTAACAGTATACATTTGTTTATGTTTGAATTTTATTATTAACCTATGAACTATGTCTAACTAATAATAACACCACACAAGTTGTAAATCATTTGGCAAACGAGTAGCTCACATTACCATATCAAATTACACAGAGCAT
>NW_013830127.1:0-428 GCF_000517525.1 Limulus polyphemus
ACATAATGAGCACCTTTATCTAGAATCCATAAGGGATTCTGGTACAACATAGGAGGTGTCATCCCATGGGTGACGATACAGCCCTTGTCTCAGCCGACGTTGATCTAGGTAATGTCCTAAGCCAAAATGAAGAGAAATGAACTGTGAAACCATATAAAACTATCTTTCATACAGATATAGTCTAAGCTAATTAATAATTAATAATTACATCCTATACGGATGTCTTTGAACTGTCTAGAAAAGTAATGAAATTTAATATTTACCGTATTTTTCGGTGTATAAGAAGCAGTTTTTTACCCCAAAATTTGATGTCAAAATCTGCTTGCATCCTATACACCGAAGGTATGAATAACATATATGTATATATATGATATACATAAGCCATGTGTAAGTATATCTAAATAGGCATGCATAGTTTAGTTTGTTTG
>NW_013830128.1:0-427 GCF_000517525.1 Limulus polyphemus
TCTTTTACCAACGAATAGTGGGATTGACCGTCACGTTATAACGCCCCCACGGCTGAAAGGGCGAGCATGTTTGGTGTTGTACGGGGATTCGAACCCGCAAAGTATGAGTCGAGCGCCCTAACCACCCGGGCCAGATAAAGTTGTTGTAAGTAGGTTTATAGCGAACAGAAGTCTTCAGTTGTCTCTTTCTATAGGTAATTTTCAATTTTTAGCGTCAAGAAAAATTTGTTTCATGGTTGGAAAGGTGTTATGTAATTTAGGGACAAGGTGAATGAATTAATTTACGGTTTCATCTGAGCCAAAGCTAATGCCAGTGATGTCATCGATAAAACGTTGATAGTTTGTTTGTTTGTTTTGAATTTCGCGCAAAGCTACACGAGGGCTATCTGCGCTAGCCGTCCCTAATTTAGCAGTGTAAGAGTAGAGA
>NW_013830129.1:0-426 GCF_000517525.1 Limulus polyphemus
CTCAAATACTATATCTATTTAAAACTTTCAATCAGGGAAAAAAATCTTCTTAGTGGAAGGGTGTAAAGGAGTACAACAAAATAATCTATAATAAAGTCTGATTTAACTCAAATAAAGGCTGATTTAACTCAAAATTGTAGTTCTTTGCTGATCATGGCGTGGGTTTTTATCATCCAATATCAGATATCGTGCTTCATCTTACAACTCTGCTTATATTGACAATAATACATTTAGTGAAATAACAATACTATTGTCAAAAACAGGTTTCTATATATAAGCCTCAAAAATGTACTAGTAAATCCTTTAGAAAAACCCACCAGTAAAAGCTAAAAAGATCAATAATTAAAAAAAAGAGGTCAAATCCTCCCTCGTGCCGAATGACATATATGATCCGGTACGGGCGCTCGACTCGTAGTCTGAGGTCGC
>NW_013830130.1:0-694 GCF_000517525.1 Limulus polyphemus
GTTTGTACTGTCAATAAGAAGACACTAGATTTAACAATACTGTGTACTGTCGATAAGAAGACACAAGATTTAACAATACTGTGTAGTATCACTAACAAGCCAAAAGATTTAAAGATACTGTGTACTGTCAATAAGAAGACACAAGATTTAACGATAGTTTGTACTGTCAATAAGAAGACACTAGATTTAACAATACTGTGTACTGTCGATAAGAAGACACAAGATTTAACGATACTGTGTACTGTCAATAAGAAGACACAAGATTTAACGATACTGTGTACGGTCAATAAGAGACACAAGATTTAACGATACTGTGTACTGTCAATAAGAAGACACAAGATTTAACGATAGTGTGTACTGTCAATAAGAAGACACTAGATTTAACAATACTGTGTACTCTCAATAAGAAGACACAAGATATAACGATAGCACAGTATTGTTAAAACTAGTGTCTTCTTATTGACAGTACACACTATCGTTAAATCTTGTGTCTTCTTATTGACAGTACACAGTATCGTTAAATCTTGTGTCTTCTTATTGACAGTACACAGTATCGTTAAATCTTGTGTCTTGATAAGTATTGTTAAATCTTTATCTTCTTATTGACAGTACACAGTATCGTTAAATTGTGGCTTGTTCCTATCACTAACAAGCCACAAGAATTAACAATACTGTGTACTATCACTAACAAGCC
>NW_013830131.1:0-429 GCF_000517525.1 Limulus polyphemus
ATTATGGTTGTAATACCATCTTTTGTAGTTATGCCACTGCTAGGGATTATGGTTGTAATGCCATCTTTTGTAGTTACGCCACTGCTAGAGATTATGGTTGTAATGCCATCTTTTGTAGTTACGCCACTGCTAGGGATTATGGTTGTAATGCCATCTTTTGTAGTTACGCCACTGCCAGAGATTGTGGTTGTAATGCCATCTTTTGTAGTTACGCCACTGCTAGGGATTATGGTTGTAATGCCATCTTTTGTAGTTACCCCACTGCTAGGGCCTTCTTTTGTAGTTACACCACTGCTAGGGATTATGGTTGTAATGCCATCTTTTGTAGTTACCCCACTGCTAGGGCCATCTTTTGTAGTTACACCACTGCTAGGGCCATCTTTTGTAGTTACACCACTGCTAGGGCCATCTTTTGTAGTTACGCCACTG
>NW_013830132.1:0-498 GCF_000517525.1 Limulus polyphemus
CAAACTGTGCTCTATATGCTTCCCACGGTGCTTTCCCATCGAATTCCTGTGGCTTTCTTCGCACTGGATCACTCCTATTACTGACATTCATATCTGGGATGTGACTTCTAACAGGACTAAAGATGTCTGCATTAGAGTTTAGCTTCGGGGTCTGGAAAGGGCTTCCCGTTGTCTGAGGCTGATTAGGTCGATGGTTAATATATCCTCCTTGTGTAAAAGACAATAGACCATCCTTTAACATATCTAATTCGCTTTTAAATTTACTAATGTTTTCCATTTGTACCTCTTGCCATTGTAGTTGATTTTTCTGTAGTTACTGCTGACTTTCTTCCTGTTTCCTTTCTTGTTCCAGTTGCCACTGCTGCAATCTCTCTTCTTGTTTCTTTTCTCGTTGTTCTTGTTTATTTTCTTTTTCCTCCAACAACTGCTGTAATCTCTCTTGTTTATTTTGCTGTTCGAGCTGCCATTGTTGTAGGTTTTCTTGCCACTGCTGTAATC
>NW_013830133.1:0-429 GCF_000517525.1 Limulus polyphemus
GATAGAAAAAGAAAGAGAAGAAGATGGAAACGAGAAGCGGAAAATCAAACTACAGCTTAGCAGATTTGATGGCAGCAATACAAAATCAAGAAAAGAAACAAGAAGAACGACAAAATAAACAAGAAGAACGAGAAGAGAAATTACAACAGTTGTCAGAGGAAAAAGAAAAGAAACAAGAAGAGAGACAACAGCAGTTGCAAGAAAACCTGCAACAATGGCAGCTCGAACAACAAAATAAACAAGAAAAGAAACAAGAAGAGAGACAACAGCAGTTGCAAGAAAACCTGCAACAATGGCAGCTCGAACAACAAAATAAACAAGAAAAGAAACAAGAAGAGAAATTACGGCAGTTGTTAGAGGAAAAAGAAAAGAAACAAGAAGAACGAGAAATTAAACAAGAAGAGAAATTACGGCAGTTGTTAGAGGAAA
>NW_013830134.1:0-542 GCF_000517525.1 Limulus polyphemus
GAGTTTG
Source organism: Limulus polyphemus (assembly GCF_000517525.1). NCBI lineage: Eukaryota > Metazoa > Arthropoda > Merostomata > Xiphosura > Limulidae > Limulus > Limulus polyphemus. Next base: position 8 of record NW_013830134.1, read on the forward strand.
GTTTATATATTAGACGTTATTGTGTTTCAGCTTTATTGTAGAATACAACGGTTGAGTTTGTTTTATATATTAGACGTTATTGTGTTTCAGCTTTATTGTAGAAATATTGTCGTTTTAAAAGTACAATGTCGTTTTAAAAGTACATTGTCGTTTTAAAAGTATATTGTCGTTTTAAAAGTACAATGTCGTTTTAAAAGTACATTGTCGTTTTAAAAGTATATTGTCGTTTTAAAAGTACAATGCCGTTTTAAAAGTACATTGTCGTTTTAAAAGTACAATTGTCGTTTTAAAAGTATATTGTCGTTTTAAAAGTACATTGTCGTTTTAAAAGTACAATGCCGTTTTAAAAGTACATTGTCGTTTTAAAAGTATATTGTCGTTTTAAAAGTACAATGTCGTTTTAAAAGTACATTGTCGTTTTAAAAGTATATTGTCGTTTTAAAAGTACAATGCCGTTTTAAAAGTACAATGCCGTTTTAAAAGTACAATGTCGTTTTAAAAGTACATTGTCGTTTTAAAAGTACATTGTCGTTTT
>NW_013830135.1:0-429 GCF_000517525.1 Limulus polyphemus
CTGTGTCATAATCTTGTATAAACATAATATCGTGAGTCCACTTATAGGTAAATTTATTAATTTGTATATATATAATATCGTGAGTCTATTTATAGATAAATTTATTACTTTGTATATACATAATATCGTGAGTCTTTTTATAGATAAATTATTATTTTGTATATACGTAATATCGTGAGTCTATTTATAGATAAATCTATTACTTTGTATAAACATGATATCGTGAGTCTATTTAAAGATAAATTTATTACTTTGTATATACATAATATCGTGAGTCTATTTATAGGTAAATTTATTAATTTGTATATACATAATATCGTGAGTCTATTTATAGATATATTTATTACTTTGTATAAACATAATATCGTGAGTCTATTTATAGATAAATTTATTACTTTGTATATACATAATATCGTGAGTCTATTTATA
>NW_013830136.1:0-428 GCF_000517525.1 Limulus polyphemus
GCAGATGAACCCCACATGAAGCAGAAGCCAAGGAGACGGAGACCAGTACGGAAGAAGATACGTCCCATAATATTAAGAGACTTTGTTGAATTGTAATTTTGTGATTGTAATTCTGTACATTTGATTAAGTTATTGTTAATTGTTATTGGTTTATTGTATGTGGCTATTGTTCGGGACGAACAATACTAAGGAGGGGGCAGTGTTGCGTCAGCAATGTCACGTGTCACGCCACGTTTTTAGAACTATTCCGTTCCTTCATGAATGCCCTAGCATTTACTAGATATCGGGTAGTCTGGTATATATATCAGAGGGTGACAACGTGACGGAACAATGTGTGTGTGTAGGTAATGAGTAATTGAACTGCAGTCAGAGAGAGACGTATTGTTGAAGTAGAGCTCGTGAGATGTGAACTATAGTTTGTTATAGCG
>NW_013830137.1:0-428 GCF_000517525.1 Limulus polyphemus
GGTGGGCGTCCCTTACGCTTGGGTCCCCTTTTAGCACTGCATGTTCTGCACCATTCTTCCACATCTCGCCTCATACCTATCCAGTAAATTCTTTGTTGTAGGTGACTCAATGTATTCTTAATTCCGAGATGTCCTCCTGTTAAATTATCATGGGATTGACGCAGCACAACTTCTCGTAACTTTCTCCGTATAACTATTTGCCAAGTCGTCAATTTCCCATTTGTAGTTTCCCATCTCCGGAGAAGAATACCATCTTCAAGCTTCAACTGGTCCCATTGTGCCCAATAGTGCTTTGTCACAGGGCTTAGACTAGACACATTCTCCCAAGCAGGGCGCGAAACACTTGCTTTTAAAAATCAATTATTGGCTTCAAATCTTGATCTTTCTCCTGCTTTGCTTTAATATCTATACCTGGTTCCACTTCGTCA
>NW_013830138.1:0-429 GCF_000517525.1 Limulus polyphemus
TCCAAGTATTTCCAGTGGTTGTCCCTGCAAGCTCGTTGCCAGATATACATCCATTCATCTCTCCCAGTAGCTCAAATTGTGCTCTATATGCTTCCCACAGTGCCTTCCCATCGAATTCCTGTGGCTTCCTTCGCACTGGATCACTCCCATTACTGACACTCATATCTGGGATGCGACTTCTAATGGGACTGAATATGTCTGCATTAGGGTTTAGCTGCGGGGTCTGGAAGGGGCTTGCCATTGTCTGGGGCTGATTAAGTCGATGGTCAATGTATCCTCTTTGTGTAAAAGACAATAGATCGCCCTTTAACGTATCTTTTAAATTTACTAATGTTTTCCATTTGTACCTCTTGCCATTGTTGTTGATTTTCCTGTAGTTGCTGCTGACTTTCTTCCTGTTTTCTTTATTGTTCCAGTTGCCACTGCTGT
>NW_013830139.1:0-427 GCF_000517525.1 Limulus polyphemus
TTTTAATGATCTAATGTTTTATTCCAGAATTAGTTAAGAACTATACAAATGAAAAAATAATAATAATCCAAAGAAATCTGATGCACTTCGCTTACACTGGTTATTACACCCAGAAGAAATCTGATGCACTTCGCTTACACTGGTTATTACACCCAGAAGAAATCTGATGCACTTCGCTTACACTGGTTATTACACCCAGAAGAAATCTGATGCACTTCGCTTACACTGGTTATTACACCCAAAAGAAACTGATGCACTTCGCTTACACTGGTTATTACACCCAGAAGAAATCTGATGCACTTCACTTACACTGGTTATTACACACAGAAGAAATCTGATGCACTTCGTTTACAGTGGTTATTACACCCAGAATAAATCTGATTCACTTCGCTTACACTGGTTATTACACAACAGAAGAAATCTGATG
>NW_013830140.1:0-429 GCF_000517525.1 Limulus polyphemus
TCTACCATACAGGTGTCATTCAAAAGTTGAACTATATCAGTTCTCACCAGTCCAACTACAAGTCAACCATACACAATGTCATTAAAAGGTTGAACTATGTCAGCTCTCACCAGTCCAACTACAACTCTACTATACAGATGTCATTCAAAGGTTGAACTATATTATTTCTCACCAGTCCAACTATCTACCATACACGTGTCATTCAAAAGTTGAACTATATCAGTTCTCACCAGTCCAACTACAAGTCGACCATACACAATGTCATTAAAAGGTTGAACTATAGTCAGTTCTCACCAGTCCAAATACGACTCTACCACACAGATGTCATTAAAAGCTTGAACTACATCAGTTCTCACCAGTCGAAATACGAGTCTACCACACAGATGTCATTAAAAGCTTGAACTATATTATTTCTCACCAGTCCAACTA
>NW_013830141.1:0-430 GCF_000517525.1 Limulus polyphemus
CCAGAGGAAAAAAAAAAAAGTCAAAAGTTCCTTGCTTAAAGATTAAACATTGTACAATTTGACATTTATCATTTACTCAGTCTACTGTTATAAATAGTTTATCAGACAATATTACCAAATAAAAAACTTTTGAGAATTATCAATCAAAGTTCACAAGTTCAATTCTATAAAGACAATAGTAATAATTTTAAATCATTAACAAGAAGAAAAATATTGATAATTTAATCCAAGAAACTGCCATTTTGTAGTTGATAATAAAATATAACTGATTCCCTGTAGTTTTATCCTTTTCTTCAAGTGCATCTTTAGTGTTAGTAAATATTTACTTTGACCTTTCTCTAACTAACATTGTTCAGTTTACCACAACACTGAAATGAGCCAAGTTCTTCCAAGTAAAGTTTTCCCATGCTTACAATGTTATAACCCTTAA
>NW_013830142.1:0-631 GCF_000517525.1 Limulus polyphemus
TAAAAACCTAAATAAAATTATTTCATTTCACATCCTCCACATTCAAAATATGATTAGGCTTAGCAACCTATGGCAAGCAGCAAACAAGAACAAAAGTCGTGACTAGAAGAGATAATTTGCTATACTTCTATATTTACTGTTCTATGTTTCGAGAAAAATAAGTTTAATAACTTATTTGTAAATAGTAATAATGTATATACATATATAATGTATTGTAACTGAAATGTGACTGTATTTTACAAAATACTAGTCCATTAAAACACAGCCTAGGCAGGTCACTTTGTAAATGCCAGTTTTATATTTTTGGATACGATAATATGAGTGCACATGCATCACATCATTGCAACTTCTGTAATGTTATAAAAATAATAAATATATATAAATGTATAATGTTATGAGATTTAAGCTATTTATCTAAACATTTATGTTTTTGTGTTATAATTAGTTGTCATTCTAGAACAAAAGAGGCATAATTTATATTTATTTCCTAATTTTTTACGGCAGTTACAAGATCGGTCAAATATACCGAATCCATACAGAGATTCATTAGTGAAAATAACAGATAAATTATAAAGTTTTTTCTTGAGAAATGTTCGATAACTATCTGGACATTATAAAGATTTCACATGTG
>NW_013830143.1:0-425 GCF_000517525.1 Limulus polyphemus
AATATATATATTACACAGGGAAATATTATTACATTCTAAAATACAAATTACAAAGGGATATATTATTACATACTAGATATACATTACACAGGGAAATATTATTACATACTAAAATATACATTACACAGGATATATTATTACATACTAAAATATACATTACACGGGATATATTATTACATATTAAAATATACATTACACGGGGACATATTATTACATATACTTTACACACGGATATATTATTACATTTTAAAATATACATTGCACGGGGATATATTATTACATATTAAGATATACATTACCGGGAATATTATTACATATTAAAATATACATTACACTGGGACATATTATTACATACTAAAATATACTTTACGCACGGATATATTATTACATATTAAAATATACATTGCACGGGGATATATTATTAC
>NW_013830144.1:0-429 GCF_000517525.1 Limulus polyphemus
GTAACGCAGCATGGTCTGTCCTGATGGTAAACCTTGCACCATAGAGGTAAGGATGGAAATATGTCAGACTCTTTACTATAGCAAGGAGTTCCCTTCTTGTTACACAGTAGTTCCTCTCTGGTCTACTCAAAATCCTACTGAAGTAGGTCACCACATGTTCGTTTTCGCCCACTTTCTGAGACAACACTCCTCCAATTCCGACATTATTAGCATCACAATCCAGTATGTACGGCAGTTAGGGATCTGGAAACTTTAAAAGTGGAGCAGAAGCCAATTTTTCCTTCAATGTCTTGAAAGAATGCTGGCAAGAAACTGTCCATTCAAACTTCTGGCCTTTTTTAGTCAAATCATGCATTGGAGCAACTATAGTTGCAAAGTCCTTCACAAACTTCCGGTAATAGGTACAGAGTCCCAAGAAACTTCTTAACT
>NW_013830145.1:0-429 GCF_000517525.1 Limulus polyphemus
TTTCCTGGTGAAGTAGATGAACCTCATATGAAGCAGAAGCCAATGAGATGGAGACCAGTACGGAAGAAGATACGTCCCGTAAAATTAAGAGACTTTGTTGAATTGTAATTTTGTGTTTGTTATTATGTACATTTAATTACGTTATTATTAATTGTTATTGGTTTAATGCAAGTGGCTATTGTTCGGGACGAACAATACTAAGGGAGGGGCAGTGTTACGACAGCAAAGGTCACGTGACACTTGTATCACGCCACTTCCTTCTCGAACCTTCATGAAATGTCGGGAGACTACTAGATTGGGGTAGTCTTGTATATATAAGACCAGCCAAGAAACAACGTAGGGTAATGAGTAATAAAACTGCGGACAGAGAGAGAATATTGTTGAGCAGGGGAGATGTTCACTGTGAATTATAGCATTTGTTATAGCACG
>NW_013830146.1:0-736 GCF_000517525.1 Limulus polyphemus
GATTGTTGTTGTTTTTTAAAGTCTTCACAAGTGAAAACTTGCCTAAGATTTATTTTACAAGTTAGTGTTTTCTTTCAGGGACCTGCTTTTTGTGTGTACAACAATGAATTATTTACCTCTGAGGACTGGAAAGGGATTCGTATGCTTTACGACAGTGTGAAAATGGACAAACCATTAAAAGTTGGACAGTTTGGACTTGGTTTTAAGTCTGTGTTTCATATCACAGGTATTTAAATATTTTCTTAATTAAATTCATTTGTAATGTCAATACATAACATTTATTTTGCTGTTTATTATCACATTTTTTACTTCTCCATAATGAAATTAAGTTTGTACTATTTCAAATTTCTTAACTATAATCAACTTCATGTTTATCTTTTATTACTTTTTCTTCGGTTTCTAGTAATGAAGGTTTAAGCAGTATTCCACTTCTTGATCAGTTGATAAATGGAAACAAGATCAAACAAGATGACTGCATTAATTCTGAGCTGGTTAAGAAAAAATTTGGGAAGTTTAAAAAATTATAAGGCTCCTGGGCCAAATAATATTTCCCCAAGGGTTTTGTAGGAGATTAAAGATTGGATATGTGAACTACTTGCTACCCTTTTTTGTAAGCCCTTGAGTAGTGGGCAGGTACTAAAGGATTGGAAGTTAGCTAATGTAATTCCTCTTTACAGGGAAGGTGATAAAAATTGTCCCAGTAATTATAGACCCATTAGTTTTACATCAGTTGTGT
>NW_013830147.1:0-785 GCF_000517525.1 Limulus polyphemus
AATAATCAATCAAAACCAAACGTAGATGGACAATAAATAGCTAAATATCCAATCATACCACCAAACGTAGCTGACAAATAAGTAGCTAAATAATCAATCAAAAACCAAACGTAGATGAACAAATAAGTAGCTAAATATCCAATCAAACCAACCAAACGTAGATGGACAAATAAGTAGCTAAATAATCAATCAAAAACCAAACGTAGATGAAAAAATAAGTAGCTAAATATCCAATAAAACCAACTAAACGTAGACGGAGAAATAAGTAGCTAAATATCCAAGCATACCAACCAAACGTAAATGGACAAATAAATATCTAAATAATCAGTCAACCAACCAAACGTAGATGGACAAATAAGTAGCTAAATATCCAATCGTACCAACCAAACGTAGATGGACAAATAAATAGCTAAATATCCAATCATACCAACCAAACGTAGCTGGACAAATAAGTAGCTAAATAATCAATCAAAAACCAAACGTAGATGAACAAATAAGTATCTAAATATCCAATCATACCAACCAAACGTAGATGGACAAATAGATAGCTAAATATTCAATCATACCAACCAAACGTAGCTGGACAAATAAGTAGCTAAATAATCAATCAAAAACCAAACGTAGATGGACAAATAAATAGCTAAATATCCAATCAAACCAACCAAACGTAGATGGATAAATAAATAGCTAAATAATCAGTCAAAAACCAAACGTAGATGAACAAATAAGTAGCTAAATATCCAATCAAACCAACCAAACGTAGATGGACAAATAAGTAGCTAAAT
>NW_013830148.1:0-1006 GCF_000517525.1 Limulus polyphemus
TTTAACGATACTGTGTACTATCAATAAGAAAACACAAGATTTAACAATAATTTGTACTGTCAATAAGAAAACACAAGATTTAACAATACTGTGTATTGTCAATAAGTATACACAAGATTTATCAATATAATGTACTATCAATAAGAAGAAACAAGTTTTAACATTACTGTGTACTATCAATAAGGATTAACGAGATTTAACGATAATGTGTACTGCCAATAAGAATACACCAGATATAACAATACTGTGTACTGACAGTATTGTTAAATTTTGTGTCTTCTTATTGATAGTACATAGTATTGATAAATCTTGGGTATTCTTATTGACAGTACACAGTATTGTTAAATCTTGTGTCTTCATATTGACAGTACACAGTATTGTTAAATCTTGTGTCTTCTTATTGACAGTATACAGTATTGTTAAATTTTTTGTCTTCTTATTGACAGTACACAGTATCGATAAATCTCGTTAATCCTTATTGATAGAACACAGTAATGTTAAAACTTGTTTCTTCTTATTGATAGTACATTATATTTGTAAATCTTGTGTATTCTTATTGACAATACACAGTATTTTTGTACTGTCAATTAGAAAACACAAGATTTAACGATACTGTGTACTGTCAATAAGAAGACACAAGATTTAACAATACTGTGTACTGTCGATAAGAAAACACAAGATTTAACAATACTGCGTACTGTCAATAAGAAGACACAAGATTTAACGATTCTGTGTACTGTCAATAAGAAGACATAAAAAATTAACAATACTTTGTACTGTTAATAAGAAGACACAAAATTTAACGTTACTGTGTACTATCAATAAAATTAACGATATTTAACGATACTGTGTACTTTCAATAAGAATACAAGAGAATTAACAATACTATGTACTGTCAATAAGAAGACACAAGATTTAACAATACACTGTACTGTCAATAAGAAGACCCAAGATTTAAAAATACTGTATAGTGTCAATAAGAAAACACAAGATTAAACAATACTGT
>NW_013830149.1:0-428 GCF_000517525.1 Limulus polyphemus
GTTATATGGGAGACTTTATATGATATGGTAATAAGTGAGTTTTGTGTAGATTGTAGTTTATCTATGTGAAGTGCTATACGGATACTTTATATGCTGTGGTAATAAGTGAGTTTTGAATATATTGTAGTTTATCTATGTGAAGTGCTATACAGAGGACTTTATATGCTGTAGTAATAAGTGAGTTTTGTATATATTGTAGTTTATCTATGTGAAGTGCCACGGGAGACTTTATATGTTGTGGTAATAAGTGAGTTTTGTATATATTGTAGTTTATTTATGTGAAGTGTTATACGGGGGACTTTATATACTGTAGTAATAAGTGAGTTTTGTATATATTGTAGTTTATTTATGTGAAGTGTTATACGGGAGACTTTATATGCTGTAGTAATAAGTGAGTTTTGTGTAGATTGTAGTTTATTTATGTGAAG
>NW_013830150.1:0-431 GCF_000517525.1 Limulus polyphemus
GGTTTTGGAGTGTATTCAGTAAATTCTCTAATGTGGGTTCAAAGAGAATGAGTTGAAAATGGAATATTGTACGCTTTTTACATTTTGGAAACATTTTAAACCGTCTTTATCACTAAAAGGATTTTTTTTTTCGAAGTTAAGCACAAAGATACACATTGGGCTGTGCTGTATCGAAACCCGGTTTCTAGCGTTGTAAGTCCGCAGACATACCATTGTGCCACTGGGGTGGGGGGTGGGGGCATTAAAATGAAAAAAAAAATTCTTAATCAAATTATCAGCATAGATTTTATGGATACAGCTTCCTAAAATTTATGATAGATATTTTTCAAAATTATTTTATACAATTTTTGGAAAAAAGCTTATTTTTACTTTTCAAAGAATGGAAATTGAATATGTTAGCTTTGAATGCTAAATTAACCATTTTTAGGATT
>NW_013830151.1:0-428 GCF_000517525.1 Limulus polyphemus
TCTTTAAAAGTGGAGCCGAAGCCAATTTTTCTTTCAATGTCTTGAAAGCATGCTGGCAAGAAATTGTCCATTCAAACTTCTGACCTTTTTTGGTCAAATCATGTAGTGAAACAGCTATAGTTGCAAAGTCATTCACAAACTTCCGGTAATAGGTACTGATTCCCAAGAATCTTCTTAACTCTCCCACATTGTCTGGTGTTGGCTAATCATGCACTGCTATCATCTTGTCAGAATCAGTTCGACCCCCATGCTCACTTACAATGTGACCCAAGTAAAGCACCTCTTTTTGGAACAAGTGGCATTTCTTGGGATGGAGTTTGAGGTTTCCTGCTTTCAAATGCTTGAATACTTTCTCTAGCCAGGATACTTCCTCATCAAATGTTGCTGCAAACACAATGATATCATCCAGGTACACTAGGGCCATCCTC
>NW_013830152.1:0-431 GCF_000517525.1 Limulus polyphemus
CCGCTACGAGTTTGACTGTCACTTTTATAATGTGTCACAGCTAAAAAAGATGAGGATTTTCTGCGGCATCACGACACGAACCTTGGATTCTTCGAGTTGTAACACAATAAGCTAACTGCTAGGGAATACCCAGCCCCAGTAGGAAAAAAAAAAGGCAGATTTATTTGACGTCTTTTGCTGCCTATTTTCGTGGCTGTTGTTGAAACAACACGGTTTTGAACGCCGGAAACTTGTTAAACATTGCAAACCACATCTGTAGCCTAACATTATTTTCATGGTCACAGAGGATGACTTAATGAAACGTGCTGGTGAGTCAATGCAGTCTCGATACTAACAAATAGTTCGTTCGTTTCTGGCAGTTATTTAGATTTAAAAATAATTATTTCCGAAGAAATAATTACTAATCTAGGGCGCTATATTTGACTGATTTA
>NW_013830153.1:0-453 GCF_000517525.1 Limulus polyphemus
CATAAGGATATATTTGCTAAATCTCACAGACTACACTGTGTCCAGCTATATAAAGATATTATTGCCAAATTTTAGACATAGTTAACTTTCGAAAATAATAAATAAAAGTGTGTTTCGTCATATTTCATGACTATATACATATTACAAGACTTTGTAATAGCATATTGGTACCACATGTCCCCATGATTTTACTCATTTATTTTCATATTGTTTTATGACTATTATCATTTATTACGTACTTCGTAGGACACTTCGTTAACCAATATATCATCTATATGCACGTGCCATGCTATATTTCACAGAATCTACTTACTTATTTACATACCGAGCTAATGATTCATCTTTACACAAACTATCTCCTTCAAGCCAGCAGGATTGCAGACTTAACTGACCAACCCAATGATTCTAAACAAGAATGGATTACAATGGATCAACAAGAATGGATTATAATGG
>NW_013830154.1:0-430 GCF_000517525.1 Limulus polyphemus
ATAAGTCACTAAAACCTTGTGACATGCCTGTCGAGGTAGTTAAGTAAAAATAATCTGCCAATCTCATGAAAAATAAAACTTGTGTAAACCTGAAAATATTTTTAGCAACTTGAACTATCCAAATTGGTAGTACCAGTCTCTTTCTGGTTATGGGATTGAGTTGGGCTAGACAAAAAAATTGAGGGGTCTACAATAAACATTTTGTGAGCACACAATGTAGTATTTAGGAAGTAAACTAGTTTTAACAGGAAGCACTGTTTTTTGGGTGCAGGGGCTACAGGGAAGGCTAAGATACACTCTAGATCAGTGGATGATTTTGTTATTATGTGCAATTGTTTTTACAAATCAGAAATGTGAGTTTACTGCAGTGTATGGTAAGCACATCGGAAAATATTGCCCTAATAAATAATTGACAAATGATAATCATATT
>NW_013830155.1:0-429 GCF_000517525.1 Limulus polyphemus
AATGATGTTCCCTAACACCATGAATGTGAATTTTGATATCTTTGCCAGTCACTGTACCTTGTAAAGAATATTCTGCAAGCCATCACATAGATGAATTCAAATATGTTCTTAAAAGTTTTATTGAGTCTCTGATTGTGATTATTCAACAGGTTGCAATCCCTAGAAGATTAGTTATTATCTGTTACCTGCTTAGTCACTTGGGCCTGTGTGTTGTGCATAGTAACCCGTGTGTCATGGGTGGCCTGTATGAGGCTGGCAGTAGCAGACACTTCTGAGAGGCCTGTGTGAGGCTGGCAGTAGCAGACACTTCTGAGAGGCCTGTGTGATGCTGGCAGCAGCATACACTTCTGAGAGGCCTGTGTGATGCTGGCAGCCTCAGACACTTCTGAGAGGCCTGTGTGATGCTGGCAGCCTCAGACACTTCTGAGA
>NW_013830156.1:0-429 GCF_000517525.1 Limulus polyphemus
GTTTTTTCCTGGTTATTTTTGTCTTTCGTGGGGATGCCTTCCTGAAAGGTCTTATCATCTCTGGAGTCCTCAGCGGGTCTGATGTTTTCCTGTTGGTAGGGGGACTATTCATTAGTACGTCTTCACTAGTAGATGATGTCTCCAAGTTTTCTGTTGATACTTCATTTGGCAAGGGGCGATCTGTTACGTCGCTGGGTAGAAAATCATCATCTGAAAAAATGTGACAGTCAAACGGATATATGCCGGAAACTTGAAAACCTTTCTTGATATTTTCTGGAGTAAGCGCTCGTGTAAGGCTTTGATTTACTAAGGTTGGTATGTCATAAATGCACATTGTTTTTCCAGGATTGTTCTTTAGCCAACCGTCAACTGCTGCGTTATAATACTTCTTGAAAGGCCCGTATATACTTCTATCCAGGGGCTGTAATC
>NW_013830157.1:0-1289 GCF_000517525.1 Limulus polyphemus
TTCAGTAACTAGAGTTACACCTAGGTGTTCAAAGAGTAGTTGTAACAAGTAAGGCTAAATATGAATATGGTGGATATAAATTCTGTAACCAGAGTTACATCTAAGTGTTCATGGAGTAGTTCTACCAAGTAAGGCTAAAGATGAATATGGTGGTTAGAAACTCGTTAACTCGAGTTAAACCTAAGTGTTCATGGAGTAGTTGTACCAAGAAAGGCTAAAGATGAGTATGGTGGTTATAAATTCTGTAACTATAGTTACATCTAGGTGTTCATGGAGAAGTTGTGCCAAGTAAGGCTAAAGATGAGTATGGTGGTTATAAATTCTGTAACTAGAGTTACACCTAGGAATTCGTGGAGTTGTTGTACCAAATAACGCTAAAGATGAGTATGGTGTTTACAAATTCGGTAACTAGAGTTACACCTAGGTGTTATACTTATCTGTAGCGTTATTTGGTACAACAACTCCATGAACACTTAGGTGTAACTCTAGTTACCGAATTTGTAACCACCAAATGCATCTTTAGCTTTACTTGGTACAACTACTCCGTGAACACTTAGGTGTAACTCTGGTTACAGAATTTATAACCGCTATACTCATCTTTAGCCTTACTTATACAACTACTCCATGAACACTTAGGTGTAACTCTAGTTACCGAATTTATAACCACCATATTCATATTTAGCCTTACTTTGTACAACTACTCCATGAACACCTAGGTGTAACTCTAGTTATCGAATGTGTAACCCCCATACTCATCTTTAGCGTTATTTGGTACAACAGCTCCACGCTTGGTACAACTACTCCAAGAACACCTAGGTGTAACTCTAGTTACAGAATTTATAACCACCATACTCTTCTTTTGCCTTACTTGGTACAACTACTCCATGAACACTTAGGTTTAACTCGAGTTACCGAATTTATAAACCCATACTCATCTTTAGCGTTATTTGTCACAACAACTCTACGAACACCTATATATAACTCTAGTTACCGTATTTGTAACCACCTGGAGTAGTTGTACCATGTAACGCTAAAGATGAGTATGGTGGTTATAAATTCGGTAACTATATTTACATCTAGGTGTTCATGGAGTAGTTGTGATATGTAAGGCTAAAGATGAGTATGGTGGTTATATATTCTGTAACTAGAGTTACATCTAGGTGATCATGGAGTTGTTGTACCAAGTAGGGCTAAATGTAAGTATGGTGGTTACACATGCGCTAACTTGTCGTACATGGAGTAGTTGTACCAAGTAAGGTTAAAACGAGTATGTTGGTTATAAATTCAGT
>NW_013830158.1:0-429 GCF_000517525.1 Limulus polyphemus
TATTTAATCAAGTTATTGTTAATTATCTATTGGTTTAATGTAAATGGTTATTGTTCGGGACGAACAATACTAAGGAAGGGGCAGTGTTACGACAGCAAAAGTCACGCGACGCTTGGAGCATGCACGCTGGAGTTTCTAGAAGGATCATGACTTATTGAGGAACCACGAGAATGATTATGAATTTCCTTGTGCATTCGGGATGCCTTTTTTAGTATATAAGCCTGGCAGGTAAAGCCTGTGGGATGATTGATTGAAGAGATATAGATAGATATATAGATAGATTGAAGAGATAGATGATTGAGTCAAGCGAACAGTAGGCACCATAAGTAAAGTGTGTGAATCACTGTGATTTATAGCGTGTGTTATAAAGGTTGTGAAGTTTAAAGTGACTGTGGAAATTTTGTGTACTAAAAAGTTGTATCAAGAAAG
>NW_013830159.1:0-429 GCF_000517525.1 Limulus polyphemus
AACCTGGTACAAGAAGAGATTGTTGTAAGTCTTTAATATATTGTTGTAAGTCTTTAATGTGTTGTTGTATTTAACCTGGTACAAGAAGGGATTGTTGTAAGTCTTTAATGTGTTGTTGTATTTAACCTGGTACAAGAAGGGATTGTTGTAAGTCTTTAATATATTGTTGTAAGTCTTTAATGTTTGTTGTATTTAACCTGGTACAAGAATGGATTGTTGTAAGTCTTTAATGTGTTGTTGTATTTAACCTGATACAAGAAGGGATTGTTGTAAGTCTTTAATGTGTTGTTGTATTTAACCTGATACAAGAAGGGATTGTTGTAAGTCTTCAATGTGTTGTTGTATTTAACCTGGTACAAGAAGAGATTATTGTAAGTCTTTAATGTTTGTTTTATTTAACCTGATACAAGAAGGGATTGTTGTAAGTTT
>NW_013830160.1:0-1139 GCF_000517525.1 Limulus polyphemus
CTGACCTTTTCTGGCTTTGAATCCAGATGACTGTACCAACCTCGGTACCTCTATGCTGGACTTAACGTAGGATTCAAATTCGAGAGCTCTGGCCGTTGCATCCTGCATGGTAGAGGGGTGTGCTTGCTTCACTTGTATCTTAAGTTGTGGACTGTCCAAGGCATCTACGAACTGATCCCTCAGCAACAACTTGAGGAGATCGGGTGGTGCAGTTGGGTAGGCCTTGTGTGCCATGATCTCCAAGTCCTGTGCCAGCTCTTGCAGGCTCTCCCCTTTAGCACGGATTCTCGTCCTGAACCTGGCCCTGTAGACTTCTGACTGGTTTTGGGTTCCGTACCTGAGTTCTAGAGCCTCTACCAGTGTTCTATAGTTGTGCCTGTCGGCTGCTGTCAACTGTCCAAGTATTTCCAGTGGTTGTCCCTTCAAGTTAAACATTAGTAAATTTAAAAGCGAATTAGATACGTTAAAGGACGATTTATTGTCTTTTACACAAGGAGGATACATTGATCATCGACTTAATCCGCCCCAGACAATGGCAAGCCCCTTACAGAGCCCGCAGCTAAACCCTAATGCAGACATATTCAGTTCCGTTAAAAGTCACTTCCCAGGTATGAATGTCAGTAATAGGGTAGATCCAGTGCGAAGGAAGCCACAGGAATTCGATGGGAAGGCACCGTGGGAAGCATATAGAGCACAATTTGAGCTACTGGCAGAGATGAATGGATGGACAGAGGAACAAAAAGCTGTATATCTGGCAACGAGCTTGAAGGGACAACCACTGGAAATACTTGGACAGTTGACAGCAGCCGACAGACACAACTATAGAGCACTGGTAGAGGCTACCCATTTGTACTTCTTGCCATTGTTGTTGATTTTCCTGTAGTTGCTGCTGACTTTCCTGCAACTGTTGGATACTTTCTTCCTGTTTCCTTTCTTTTTCTAGTTGCCACTGTTGTAGTCTCTCTCCTTGTTTATTTTCTTTCTCCTCCAACCACTGCTGCAATCTCTCTTGTTTATTTTGTTGTTCGAGCTGCCACTGTTGCAGGTTTTCTTGCCACTGCTGTTGTCTCTCTTCTTGTTTCTTTTCTTTTTCCTCCAGCAATTGCTGTAATCTCTCTTCTTGTTTATTTTGCTGTTCG
>NW_013830161.1:0-1132 GCF_000517525.1 Limulus polyphemus
ATTACAGATGGATAGTGGCTGGTAGGTCTTTTATTACAGTTCCATCTATATTAAAAGACCTGACCAGTCACTATCTATCTATAATAAAGACCTACCAGCCACTATCCATCTATAATAAAAGACCTACCAGCCACTATCCATCTGTAGTAAAAGACCTACCAGCTACAATCCATCAATAATAAAAGACCTACCAGCCACGTTCCATCTATATTAAAAGACCTGCCAGTCACTATCCATATATAATGAAAGACCTACTAGCCACTACGCATCTGTAATAAAAGACCTACCAGCCACAATCTATCCCAGCCACAATCCATCTGTAATAAAAGACCTACCAGTCACAATCCATCTGTAATAAAAGACCTACCAGCCACTATCCATCTATAATAAAACACCTACCAGTCACTATCCATCAATAATAAAAGACCTACCAGCCACGTCACTATCCATATGTATTAAAAGACATACCAGCCACTCTCTATCCATAGTAAAAGATCTATCAGCCACTATCCATCTATACTAAAAGACCTAAGCCACTATCCATCTATAATAAAAGACCTTCTAGCCACTATCCATATATAATGAAAGACCTGCCACTGTAATAAAAGACCTATTACCTACCAGCCACAATCCATAAAAGAATCCATCTATAATAAAAGACCTACCAGCCACTATCTATCTGTAATAAAAGACCTATCAGCCACTATCCATCTATAATAAAACACCTACCAGTCACTATCCATCAATAATAAAAGACCTACCAGCCACGTTCCATCTATATTAAAAGACCTGCCAGTCACTATCCATATATAATGAAAGACCTACTAGCCACTACGCATCTGTAATAAAAGACCTGTCAGATACTATCCATCTATCATAAAAGACCTAGCAGCCACTTTCCGTCTATATTAAAAGACCTAAATGCCTCTATCATCTATAAAAAAAGACCTAATAGCCACTATGCATCTGTATTAAAAGACCTGTCAGCTACTATCCATCTATCATATAAGACCTACCAGCCACTTTCCGTCTATATTAGAAGACCTAAATGCCTCTATCCATCTGTAATGGGCTGGTAGGTCTTTTATTACAGATGGATAGTTACTAGTAGGTCTTTTATTATAGATGTATT
>NW_013830162.1:0-429 GCF_000517525.1 Limulus polyphemus
CCTTTAGCTAGAATATTTTAGGTTAACAATCAGATCATCAGGATCAAAGTTAGCGGAAAAGCTGTTATTCAGATCACTCAGCTTCAAATTTTGAACATATCAGTTCATATCAGTCATTATTTTTGTCGTTCCACAGTGAGAAATCCATCTTAATATTGTTACAACAGCATGCGCGCTGGAGTTTCCCGATGGATCATGAATTATCGAGGAACCCCGCGAAAGTCCGAGTATTTGCTAGACGCCCTCTTTTTTAATATATAAGCCTGGCGAGAAAAAACCAGTAGATAAATTGAAGAGAGATATAGATCGAAGAGATAGATAATTGAGTCAAGCGAACAGTATGCACTGTAAGTAAAGTGTGTGAATCACTGTGATTTACAGCATGTGTTATAAAGGTTGTTAAGTTTAAAGTGACTATGGAAATTCTAT
>NW_013830163.1:0-694 GCF_000517525.1 Limulus polyphemus
ACGTACAATTGTAATGTAGTTTGTTAAACGAGAGTAGATTAGTCATATTTCAACTACAATATAAAAATGTATTTTTTATTTATTTCTACTTAATTTTCATAAAAAAGGCGTAAGACTAAAATATACTGACAGTTGAAAACACTTATCACTTATTCATCAATATTGTTGTGTATCAACTTGTTTGTTAATTTTGGGTATAAATTCTTTCCGAGAAACTTCAGCGATACAAGACACTTCTTGACTAAAAGTAGTTCATTTTTCTCGATACACGCTATTAGAAATACACAAAATTTCCAGTCACTTTAAATTTAAATTTTATAACACATTCTATAAATCACAGCGATTCATACACTTACTTACAGTGCCTACTGTTCGCTTGACTCAATTATCTATCTCTTCAATTTATCTATCTATCTCTCTTCTGATCGCGCTGGTTTTTCTCGCCAGGCTTATATACTAAAAAAGAGGGCGTCTAGCAAACACTCGGACATTCGCGAGGTTCCTCGTTAATTAATGATCCTTCGAGAAACTCCAGCGCGCATGTTCCCAGCGTCGCGTGACTTCCGCTGCCGTAACACTTCGTTATTTGACTTCTAATCAACCGAGATAATTCTTCGATAAGAAAATAATGTACTCATTACGTGTTACCAGAGTCACGTGACCTCCGCTGTCGTAACCCTACCCCTTTCTTAGT
>NW_013830164.1:0-586 GCF_000517525.1 Limulus polyphemus
CCTTACAGATGTAAGTCAGGGATTCGTGGCTTGGCTCGGACATCAAGGACTCGAACTCGATGTTTAAGGACTCGACTACAAGCCTGCAACTAATAGTTGTTTTTTTTTAAATAGCAATTTAACCTTAAAAAATCAAGACGGCTAAATCGTAAAGTAATCGTTACTTAGATGCAATAGTTTCGATGCTTTTCCGACACGCATCGCAAGTCAATAAATAAATTACATTATTTACTTTACATAACAGTATGACATTTTCATTACTAGGTATACATGTTTAGTTATGATTTGCGTAACTAGTTTGCTAAACTACGAACCAGTTTACAAATGAATGTCACAGAAGAAAGGGTGATAATTCGGCAGCTTAAAGATATTTTCTACATATCTACATGTGAATAATGAATTTACTGTGTCTGCATCTAAAAACGTATAATCAAATATTCATCATTATACTCAGATGCAGACACAGTAACAAAAATACATAATCAAATATTCATCATTGAGTATAATGATGAATATTTGATTATGTATTTTAGATGCAGACACAGTAACAGAGTATGCAGACACAGTAACATCTAAAATCATAATC
>NW_013830165.1:0-429 GCF_000517525.1 Limulus polyphemus
CTTTTTAATGACATTGTGTATGGTAGACTTGTAGTTGGACTAGTGAGAAATGATATAGTTCAACCTTTGAATTACATCTGTATGGCAGACTTGTAGTTGGACTAGTGAGAGCTGATATAGTTCAACCTTTGAATGACATCTGTATGGTTGACTTGTAGTTGGACTGGTGAGAACTGATATAGTTCAACCTTTGAATTACATCTGTATGGTAGACTTGTAGCTGGACTAGTGAGAACTAATATAGATCAACCTTTTAATGACATCTGTGTGATAGACTCGTATTTGGACTGGTGAGAACTGATATAGTTCAACCTTTTAATGACATTGTGTATGGTGGACTTGTAGTTGAGCTAGTGAGAACTGATATAGTTCAACCTTTGAATTACATTCTGTATGGTAGACTTGTACTTGGACTGGTGAGAACTGATG
>NW_013830166.1:0-445 GCF_000517525.1 Limulus polyphemus
ATCTAACCATTAGCCAATACCAAACATTGTTCATCTAACCATTAGGCAATACCAAACACTGTTCAACTAACCATTAGCCAATACCAAACATTGTTCAGCTAACCATTAGGCGATACCAAACACTAGTTCATCTAACCATTAGCCAATACCTAACATTGTTCATCTAACCATTAGTCAATACCAAACATTGTTCATCTAACCATTAACCAATACCAAACATTGTTCATCTCACCATTAGCCATAACCGAACATTGTTACTATTTTATGAGAAACATTATTCATCTAACCATTAGCCAATAGCAAACATTATTCATCTAACCATTAGCCAATAGCAAACATTATTAATCTAACCATTAGCCAATACCTAACATTAATCATCTAACCATTAGTCAATACCTAACACTATTCGCCTATCCATTAGCCAATACAATAATGTTTGAAATCT
>NW_013830167.1:0-429 GCF_000517525.1 Limulus polyphemus
GTTTCTTTTCTTTTTCCTCTAACAACTGTTGTAATCTCTCTTCTTGTTTATTTTCTTTTTCCTCCAACAACTGTTGTAATCTCTCTTGTTTATTTTGCTGTTCGAGCTGTCATTGTTGTAGGTTTTCTTGCCACTGCTGTGATCTTTCTTCTTGTTTCTTTCTCGTTCTTCTTGTTTCTTTTCTTTTTCCTCTAACAACTGCCGTAATTTCTCTTCTCGTTCTTCTTGTTTCTTTTCTCGTTCTTCTTGTTTCTTTTCTTTTTCCTCTAACAACTGCCGTAATTTCTCTTCTCGTTCTTCTTGTTTCTTTTCTCGTTCTTCTTGTTTCTTTTGCTGTTCTTGTATTGCTGCCATCAAGTCTGCTATGCTGTAGTTTGATTTGCCGCTTCTCGTTTCCATTTTTTTTATCCCACTCTCTGACACCAATTT
>NW_013830168.1:0-481 GCF_000517525.1 Limulus polyphemus
TTTTGTGGACGTGGAAGGGTCACGTACGGCTTCGACCACTTCCTCCTAGAATCCGATAGGATGGTCGACACCAGGTATTAGGTCTTTGTGGACCTGGAAGGGTCAGGTACGGCTTCGACCACTTCCTCCTAGAATCCGATAGCCGCAATTAAATTGGTTTGATTTAAGGGACATCTGTGCTAGCCGTCCCTAATTTAGACTGCTAGTGAACAAAACACACCGCCAACTCTTGGGTTACTCCTTTACAAATGAGTAGTAGAACGGACTGTCACATTATAACGTTCTCATGCATTACTGGCTTCCCCACTTTGTCTATCGAAAGTTTGGTATTTGAATAAAAGTTCAGGTTTCATCATTATACTTTTCCTTTAGTTAACTTTACAATACAACTTTGATGACTATTTTACAATAAAAACAACATTTTAATTTGAACCAGAATATCCAAAATTACTGACAAAACTAGTGGTAGATATCTTATTCT
>NW_013830169.1:0-545 GCF_000517525.1 Limulus polyphemus
GTTTTACTGTGTTGTCACTGATTGTTTTGTTATATGTTTATGTTTATTAGACAGCATTGTTAGGTTTTACTGTGTTGTCACTGATTGTTTTGTTATATGTTTATGTTTATTAGACAGCATTGTTAGGTTTTACTGTGTTGTCACTGGTGTTTTGTTATATATTTATGTTTATTAGACAGCATTGTGAGGTTTTACTGTGTTGTCACTGATTGTTTTGTTATATGTTTATGTTTATTAGACAGCATTGTTAGGTTTTACTGTGTTGTCACTGATTGTTTTGTTATATGTTTATATTTATTAGACAGCATTGTTAGGTTTTACTGTATTGTCACTGATTGTTTTGTTATATATTTATGTTTATTAGACAGCATTGTTAGGTTTTACTGTATTGTCACTGATTGTTTTGTTATATATTTATGTCTATTAGACAGCATTGTTAGGTTTTACTGTGTTGTCACTGGTTGTTTTGTTATATATTTATGTTTATTAGACAGCATTGTTAGGTTTTACTGTGTTGTCACTGATTGTTTTGTTATATGTTTATG
>NW_013830170.1:0-430 GCF_000517525.1 Limulus polyphemus
GTGTCCTACCATAACCGGTAGTTTACACACAACAGTGTGTTACTCAAAACATGTAGTTTAGCAGGTGTGTCCTACAATAACTGGTAGTTTACACACAACAGAGTGTCAGTCAAAATATGTACTTTAGCAGGTGTGACCTACCAAAACCGGTAGTTTACAAACAACAGAGAGTTAGTCAAAACATGTAGTTTAGAAGGTGTGAACTACAACAACCGGTAGTTTACAAACAACAGAGTGTTAGTCAAAACATGTAGTTTAGAAGGATGTGAACTACCACAACCGGTAGTTTACAAACAACAGAGAGTTAGTCAAAACATGTAGTTTAGAAGGTGTGAACTACCACAACCGGTAGTTTACAAACAACAGAGAGTTAGTCAAAACATGTAGTTTAGAAGGTGTGAACTACCACAACCGGTAGTTTACAAACAAC
>NW_013830171.1:0-428 GCF_000517525.1 Limulus polyphemus
CTACCAGAGAGTGGGAGTTTAGTTGCAAAGGATTAGTCTACCAGAGAGTGGGAGTTTAGTTGCAAAGGATAAGCCTACCAGAGAATGGGAGTTTAGTTGCAAAGGGTTAGTCTACCAGAAAGTGGGAGTTTAGTTGCTACCAGAGAGTGGGAGTTTAGTTGCAAAGGATTAGTCTACCAGAGAGTGGAAGTTTAGTTGCAAATGATTAGTCTACCAGAGAGTGGGTATTTAGTTGCAAAGGGTTAGTCTACCAGAGAGTGGGAGTTTAGTTGCGAATGATTAGTCTACCAGAGAGTTGGTATTTAGTTGCAAAGGGTTAGTCTACCTGAGAGTGGGAGTTTAGTTGCAAGGGTTAGTCTACCAGAGAGTGGGAGTTTAGTTGCAAAGGATTAGTCTACTAGAAAGTTGGAGTTTAGTTGCTACCAGAG
>NW_013830172.1:0-398 GCF_000517525.1 Limulus polyphemus
GTTAAATCATGTGTCTTCTTATTGACAGTACACAGTATTGTTAAATATTTTGTCTTTTTATTGACTGTACACAGTTTCGTTAAATCTTGTTGCTTGTTATTGATAGTATACAGTATCGTTAAATCTTATGGCTTGTTATTGATAGTACACAGTATCGTTAAATCTTTTGTCTTCTTATTGACAGTACACAGCATTGACACAAGTTTTAACTTTTATTTGATAGTACACAGTATCGTTAAATCATGTGTCTTCTTATTGACAGTGCACAGCATTGTTAAAACTTGTGTCTTTTTATTGACAGTACACAGTGTCATTAAATCTTGTGGCTTGTTAGTGAGAGTACACAGTATCGTTAAATCTTATGTCTTGTTATTGATAGTACACAGTATCGTTAAATC
>NW_013830173.1:0-814 GCF_000517525.1 Limulus polyphemus
CCGGAACGGTGTTGGAGGTTCTGTGCTGTCCTTCAAACTACTTCCATTTTCGAAGATCGTATTCAGTTTGATCTAATAATAATAATATTAAGAACTATTCGGCGAGTCTTTAAACTTGCCACATTTTACATAGACTCTCCGTTCTATATCGGATCCTAATCCCAAGTTTAAAAAGAGTGAATGCATAAACGTCCATTGTAGTTAGGTGTTTGTGAACTTTCAGCTTGTAAGCCTTTGAATGCTCAAATCATTGTTTATTACCCCCTAAACAATAGAAAACTATGCCAACCTTCATCACAATATTGTTGTTGTTTATCATTTGTTTCTTTTTAGCTTCGGAGAGTTCTCTTAAGTAATCATAGTGGATGATGAAGTTACTCAGGACAGATTAGAGCCCCTTGCTGTCTAATCCTCAAGTGTTTTCTGCTTTCTTGGAAAACACTGAACCCCCTCCCACTCTTAATATTTTGTTTTTACCTCTACTTAGTTATTAACCATGATATAAGAATATTTCTCTTTTAAAAAGTTTTTTTAGCTCTCCATTTATAAAACTTAAAGGTAACTGATAGAGAACAGTTGAACAAAAACCAGCTAAACCTATGTTTAAAAAAACAACAAACATAATCAGAGATACCAAAGGATAAAATTATAACAAAATAATATGTTTAATTAGTAAAAACAGACCATGTGTCAATTACTCGAACTTCGTATTAAGCTCGTAGTGTAAGTTACTTCACTCTCTATATAAGAAGTGGATAATGTCTAATTACATAAATAACGTGGTTAGTTAATGATACTGAAAAGAAGTTGTAAC
>NW_013830174.1:0-429 GCF_000517525.1 Limulus polyphemus
GGATTTTCTAATTTTAACACTAAAACATTTATGCATCGTAACAGGAAAGTTGTTTGTATATCAAATTTAAGTATATATTAAGTTTATGTATATATAAATCTAATTAGATAAATTATGATTTACACTTAATGGATTATATGGTATAGTTGTTTGTTTCAAAGAGGAATAATTTTATTAGCACAAAGCAAAATGATTGATCTGCTCTTCAACTACAAAGATATCGTGTTACTAACGTCTTTAGTAAAAACTTAATGAACTATTTTTATATTTACGTTATTCTAATATTTCGTACCAATGTAAAGAGTAACATAAAATAAATCTTTCAGCGAATTACGTAATTCTGATACCATTTAATTATTCAACATGTTTATAATAGTGACTAAACATTATTGTGTTCATTGTTGTACAGTAATTAATATTAATATCCTA
>NW_013830175.1:0-516 GCF_000517525.1 Limulus polyphemus
ATAACAGTCTCGCATCATCCCTTTACAACTATAATAGACTCACACCAGTCACAGAGACACCCATGACAGTCTCGAATCAGCACATGACAACTATAATAGACTCACACCAGTCACACTGACACCCATAAGAGTCTCACATCAGTCTTTGACAACTATAATAGACCCACACCAGTCACAATGACACCAATAATAGTTTCGCATCAGACCTTGACAAATATAATAGATACACACCAGTCACACTGACACCCATAACAGTCTCGCATCAGCCCTTGACAACTATCATAGACTCACACCAGTCACACTGACACCTATAATAGTCTCATTCATATTGATGTCTACAGTAGTCTCTTACCAGTCACACTGACACATATAACAGTCTCGCATCACTCCTTGACAACTATAATAGAATCACAATCAGCCCTTGACAACTATAATAGACTCACAATCAGCCCTTGACAACTATAATAGACTCACACCAGTCACACGACACCCATAACAGTCTCGCATCAGTCTTGA
>NW_013830176.1:0-429 GCF_000517525.1 Limulus polyphemus
GGATAAAATGTGGTCGGCGAGGTAAGCCAAAAGTGGTGCATGCCAACAGGCTTTGGCATTATCACGGTCCAGGACATTTCAGTTGGGACGAAGTGGAAAACAGAACAAATGACGTTGCTGAAGACATGCCACCGTCGAAGAAGAAACTCTACTCAGTTTTGAGAAGGGAAACGGTGAAGCTCTTGATGAAGCAGATGAACCCCACGTGAAGCAGAAGCCAACAAGACGGAGACCAGTACGGAAGAAGATACGTCTCGTAAAATTAAGAGACTTTGTTGAATTGTAATTTTGTGTTTGTAATTCTGTACATTTAATTAAGTTATTGTTAATTGTTATTGGTTTATTGTATGTGGCTATTGTTCGGGACGAACAATATTAAGGAGGGGCAGTGTTGCGTCAGCGAGGTCACATGACTAGTGTTACGCCACG
>NW_013830177.1:0-429 GCF_000517525.1 Limulus polyphemus
AACAAAAAACAACTCCAGTTTGAAAAACATGACAGAGATAAAAAGAAAACGAAATAGAGTGGTCACGGAAAAGGCGCTAGCGCTGGTAATAAAGGCAAGAAAAAAGCGAAAAATCGGATGAAAGAAACTGAGTGTCTTCTGTGTGGAGACCTGTTTAGTAATTCTGTATCCAGAGAAGAATGGGTGCAGTGTTCAGTCTGTTATAAGTGGGCTCATTATGAATGCACAGCAGGTGAAACTCGTGGTCCATATATTTGTGAAAATTGTGATTGCGACACAGTCTAGAACTATAACCATTTTTGTTTTAAGTTTTTCGATCATGGAACAATGATTCTTATATGTTTAAATAACGTTTCAAGATTTATTTTATCGTGTAATCAATAATAAATTCATTACAATATAATTAGGTTTGAATTGTCGTTTTACAAG